>NC_081197.1:9807903-10107903 GCF_902713425.1 Acipenser ruthenus | reverse complement strand
AATGTATTGCACCAGAAAAATTTAAAAAATGCTATAGCAGTATGCAAATCAATATGATAATGAAAATATTATTTTAAGCTTCACAATAAATTATTTAAGAAACCGACTAAACCGGAGTTTAAAAAATACTGTAGCTAACCATTAAATATGAAACCTAACATTTAACCTTGGACTGAACCCTGACCAATACTGCTATTTGATAATGATCCTAGATGTTTGAGCCTATAAAAAAATAACCTGTTAGTATGTTTCCATTATATTAGTAATTAGGCTAAGCAGCATGCATATCCAGCTTCAGTTAAATATGTTTTTTCTTGGCAAATCAAATACAGATGAATGAAAATTAACTGCAATTGGGCTGTTTTGAATGTCACTGCTGAATAATGTAAAAGAACACTTCAGTACAGAAGGTACAGAAAATACTGTTGCCTTATTATTGCCCAACAGTCAACATTTTAAAAACATCATTTGTTATTTCACGCTCCAAAATAAACAATATTACATTTCATGCATCATGAAATCAAATCTCATATCCATTCAAACAGCTCAAACAAACAACATTGTATTGCATGTTGTGGGCCTCCTTCTACATTGCAAAGGTGCAAGTACAGGGTGAGACACACCTGAAATGTTGCAGTCAAATTTTTCCAGTTTACCAATATTTAAAAAAAAGAGTACAACAAAGGGGAAACAAATTTTAAAAAATGCCAAATCTTTCCCTTCATTGTTTTCTGCACCTCTGACAGTGTCAGCTGTCTAACAGGCATGTTAAATGACCTTGAGAACCACAGAACTAAAGGTTTATTTCACAGATGGTCTAGCAGCAAAACAAAATGTGTAGCTTAATTTAACCCCAATTTTCCAAATTCCGGCCACATTTGGTATTTAAAATAAATTATATATATATATATATATATATATATATATATATATATATATATATATATATATATATATATATAGACATAGAGAGAGAGAGAGAGAGAGAGAGAGAGAGAGAGAGAGAGAGAGAGAGAGAGAGAGAGAGAGGTTTTGATACATACTCTGGTCTTTCCTAGGTGATTCTGCAATGGCAAAACCTGAAACAATAATAAAAAAAGAGAAAAAAAACACCATTATCCATTGCACTTTTCCTTCTTTACTACTACTACTACTAGCTATCAAGTCAAATTAAAGTAACATGACTCTGCTAGGTTCATATTATGATTGAAAGTACTTTTTTATTTACAGTGTAATAGTAGAGGGGTTTTAAACACGGTTCTGGCAGGCAATGCTGGGGAACATGCTATTTACAGAATAGCTGAGATGGTGCATACAGTAGGTACATTTGGGATGTTAGATTTAATTTAGTTTCCTAAATGTTTCAACTTTAACATATTGTGAATGTTTGCATCCAATCCAAAAACCTGTTGTGTTTTTTTTTATGGTTCTGTAAAAATGTATACATCTTCACTGTCTATCCAGTTAGACTGCATGTTTACAGTAGGTCTTTTTTAATGTATTTATTTAAACCAGGAGATTTACCCATTGAGACAAAAGGACAATTGCTAACTCAAACTCTGACTTGCATAGCAAGCTAACACTTCTAGTTCTTGACAACCTAATGACACTGAGGAAAGAGCAAGCTACATCTTCCTTTTCATGCCTTTCAGCTTTGATTAGCAACAAAGTCGTCCAGGTATCAATGTAGGTAGTGTGTGGTTCAGGCAAGGGACATTTCAAGCCTGCTTTTCTTACACATTCCTGCCCTCTCCATTGAAAAATGGCAGTAAGGACTGATAAGGATCAAGAACATTGAAACAGATGCTGCACAAGATAACCTAAGGTACACCAGAAGAAAAGTACAGTCTTGCTACAATGTTACAATAAAATGAACAGATTAAATGTAACAACATAATAAATACCTCTGTGTCTGGAGAGGCCTGTGGTTAGTTATAAGCCTGCCGGTGAGCAGTTATGAGGAAGAAGGAAACCCCTGATTTAATAATTAACTTAAACAATAAATAAATAAAATAAAAAAATAATTCCTTCATTGCAGATATTGTACAGATTAAATGTGCAATGCAACACAAAAATATGGTTTAACCCAGCAGAAATCACACCTACAGTATACTGCATCAGGTGTTCTTACAGTACCTGCAATGATACGGTTAAATGATGGCAAATGTACTATAAACAATTTACAGTAAATACATCAAAAATAATATGGCATTGGGTGATTGTTATGGGTATTTGAATAATGTTTTATCAGTCTATCCCTGTAGGACATGCCCAATGCATAACCAATAAGGAGATAGTCAGCACTAGGTTGTTTTATATTTCAACTAAATACATTTACTTTAAGGTGGAAAATTACAGAATAAAAAGACGGTGTGAATCAACATTAAGTTAAAAGTAAAATATAATTAATGAGAACATAATCTTTTTCAACAAAAAGGTTAATTATTATTTGGCTAAAGATGATATGTATTACAAAACAAACTTCTCTTAATTAACAAATAACCTTAGGTGAATCACTTCGAACGCTGCTACAAAACTAATGTAATTAGTTACAGCTTTTTGACTAATCAGGCGAATGAGGTATTGTATTCCCAGCTCAACATGATTAGGGGTGTACAAATTATTCAAAGAATGAAACAAACTGTAAACTACAGCAAAACGTACACATTTTACCCCGTGGTTGTAGAGGAAGTGTGTTATTATAGACCCTATTCACAAAAAGACTATTTTAAGGAATGTTTTTTTAAAAGACCATTTTCAATAGTTAAATCAAGGTTAAAGTTCATAGAACCTTTTTCAACTGTCTTATAGGGGGGGTTATTAGTTTCCCCAGTTTTCAAAACGCTGTTTAACCTAAGACTGTTTATTAACACAACAATTCACAAAACATTACTTAAAAAACAAAACAAACAAAAAAAAAAAACCTTAAAACTGCCCTTACAGTTCTGTGAATAGGGCTCTATATCCAGAATACAACATTCATAGTTCTGAAGTGGAACTTTCAAGGGGGTAATATTCTGAATTTCAGAAATAAAACAGTTTTCTATGGAAGATGTTTTAAATCCATTTGAGGCCACATAAGTTATCACACAGTGTTGTGTACAAGGTGGAGTTTGACAAGAAGATGCTTACTAGATCTTTCAACAGACAAGGTTTTTTTTTTTTTTTTTAAGAAACTTGGACATTCTGCAGTCTATTTATTTTTGATGCTTGTTCTGGGCAGACAGGTCTGTAAAGAATGGTAGGAGTAAAAGATTCACATTCAGCCGACTTTAGCGGGTTGCTTGTGTCACACAGCTCTGCCAGATCTATCTAACAATACTGTAGTGTACAGCTATGGCCACTACAGTATAGCATCACCTACACATTTTAGGATTTTATTTAACATTGTGTAATTAAAGAAACTACAAAATGATATTGCAAAAAAGTCTACCAGAAGCCATAATTAGTAGTACAGTATTTCACGCTAGATTTTGAAATGTCACATTATTCAATTTTTCAATCAGTTTTTTGTTAAGTATATGGAAAACTACAGAGCAGTATGTAATTCAATATGTTAGCATAACATTATTCAGCAGGTTTCATTCGACTTTATGAAGTAAAATGTGTTAATTCTATAGCTGTAGACTTATAATTCAGAACCAGCGGTATGTATATGTATATATGTGTCTGTACACATTATATATTATATATTATATATTATATATATATATATATATATATATATATATATGTATATATATATATATATATATATATATATATATATATATATATGTATATATAGATCTATATATCTATATATCTATATATCTATGCATGTGTGTTTTTATTATTTTATTATTGTTGTTGTTTTTATGAAAGTATTTGGTGTGTCATGTTCCTGTGGTGGTACAATCAATTGAGAAAAAAAATTTAAATAAATAAAATAACGAGCTAAAATAACATAATGCAAGATTGACAACAAACAGAAAGCATCCTCAGCATAAGGTAAGGGGATGGCATACGGTATCTGATTGGAAGGTTTTTAAACATGAAGTACTACGGATATGTGAAAAAGATCTGTAACATTGATATGGCCAAAGGTTAAACAAAGGCAGTGAAACGATTAAAACAGCATTAATGTTACAGTACTCGCCTCCAAACAATCATAAACCATGGACACTACGGGAAAGTGTGTGGTCTGTTTCATTTATATAGTCAAGTTAAAACACTGTAGTGTGTGGTCTGTTTCATTTATATAGTCAACTTAAAACACTGTAGTGTGTGGTCTGTTTCATTTATATCGTCAAGTTAAAACTCTGTAGGAGTGAAATGGTTAATTTGTTCTGGACAACACAGGTAATGGGTTTTAACTGAGAATTAAAGAATACACCCATTTACCAGATATTAAAACAACAACTTAAAAGCATACTCCAAGAAACATGGCATCCATAACTTGGCAAGGTCACCAACAAATTTAGCACACAGTGTTTATATATACGGCTGACCCTGCAAATAGGAAGTCACTAGCTCAAATAAGACAGGAGGCACCAGTGGTAGCTTTGTAAAACATCTATATTTTAATAAATCGAATATACATGATTTACTAAACGATTAAACTATTATACTTTACATTAACGTGCCACTTGCGAAAATAATGCTTACAGAATACCAACATTGAAGTAATACATCAGACCATTTATATTTGTTGCAATACGAAGATAGATTATACGATTACTAATTTTCTAAACGATTATTCGAATAAAGTATTGCACATGCCTAAGTCCCAACTGGAATGATGTTGTACTTCTGCAGATGGTTTGCTAAAACCCCTGTTTTGCATGTAGCTTCACCTTGTGTTCCAGGGAAATGATTTCCAGTCTGCCAAGAAGCAACAAGACAATTTGACGCACACCCAATTTGACTTTGCATTTACATTTCTGTAATGTATTGTGAAACAGTTTGTGAAACAAACAAACACACTGTACTGGAGATCCTACCCACTGTCGTGAAATACTACAAAATGTAGATTTTTTTTTTTTTTTTTTTTAAAGAATAAACTCCAAACCCACTTATGCATCTAACTAAATACATCACAGTCTATTATTCAATTAAATCTAAAAAATACTGCTGCCATTTAAATAAGTCAGAAAAGGTTTGGTCCTTATTTCACATTTAATTGTTGGCGGTATTTTAATCTGCTACTGTTTAGAACACTTAAAACACACAACACTATGTGTTGCAGTTTTACTCCACCAGCGCGATACATATATTAATAGAAGGGTACTCCACAATATAGATCTGCAATACATCTATTATCTATCTTTAATAAAATATGTAACCAATTATTTTTGTATTGCAACACAATAAACGTTGCAATGCATTGACTAATGGGCACAACTGTAAATACTCAGCATTTCCATTTGAACAACATCTATAAAAACTGAACTATGAACTGCAGAAAACCTTGTCTCAGTCTATAAGTTACAGTGAAGTTAATATACATACTGTACCACATCCTCTTTAGTGAGCAATCTTTCCTTCGGGTCACAGCTCAACCCCAGTATTGTGTCAGGGGACATTGTGGCCTAGTAGAAGGTGCCATCCTTCAGATGACAGCTTAAACAGAGGTCTGCTTGTTTGATATTTAAAAAGCAATCCCATGGCACTTTTTTTTAAGTGCCCAGTTCAATCTTAAGTACAGGTAAAATCCCTGGCCTCCTACCTTGGTTAATTAAGTCTTCAATTTATAGCAGAAACGACCTTGGGTGGTTGTAAATAAAATGTAAAATTGTATCAATGGGGCATGTTTTCTGATAAATTACAATGTACAGAAGGCTAAACTATAGAAGAATGTACTAAACAGGGAATTGTGTTGTACTGCAAACTTTAACAGGACTGTGGGGAACTGTATCTTTAATAGAAATATATTCAAACTGTAAATTAACTGCTTTTAAATGTTAAAATCGGGCCTCAAGCTAACGTGAACTATGAAAAAAAAAAAAAACATTTACTGCTCATTTACCTAAATTATATATTATAATACTATGACGAATATGCACTTTCCAAGGACTCTGTGTTCCTTTTACTAGAAACGCTGTACAAAACATTAGGGTATCTCATATCCAAACAGGAAACTGTGTTGAAAGAGGCCGGTTTTAATAAATGTATGTGAAAATCAATTAAGGACCAATACTCTCTTGGTTAAATGCTATGAAAACCTGAACATTTTCCAAAGGCTCAAAATCTACAGCTACCGTAGGTCCGTTTAATTAAGCTCATTTGAATATGAAAATAGGTCAACAGCAATTCAACTATATTTCACCCTTGGTTGTGTAACAACAACAAATGCTATTCGTAATTTTTAACTCTAGTCTTCAATTAACTCTTTATTTACTGAAAGTAAGGCGATAATTCCAGAACCAAACCACGGCTTATCCTTGGGACACAAGGTGAACTATATTTACTGTATTTCAAAATTTTAAAAATATAATCTTATGAACTCTTCTGTTCTGCAGGGCCCGATTAAAAGGTGCTGTGTGGCATTAACTTTTATGTTACCTTGCCCAATTGTGACATTTGCATACAAACGTGCAGTGGTGGAAAAATGATTTGCATAAAGACTGGAAATCTGAGAAATATAAGGGTAAAGGTGTAAGACCATGGTTTAGAATCAAGCTCTGAACATAAAAGGGTGGAGCAAACATTTCGAAAGACCTGCCATCCTTGTTTTGTAAATGTGCTGTTGCTCACATGACTAACAAAGACATGTATTCTGTAATATATACTTGGTGTACAGTAATATGTTACGTGATAGAGGGATGACAGCAGACACTCAAGACAAGCTTTTGGTACCTGGTGTTTCACCTTCTGCAGCAGATACTGTATGTGTTTCCTGTACCATTGTTTAGAAAAAAATATGAAAGCAAGTGCAAGAAAAATATATACAGATTTCACAGTGGGGCACATGGCAGGATTTGGTGGCAGGCACCCATAGGAAATCGAGCTGTAAATCTACACTCTGTATTTGTACCTGTGATTATTGCTTGGCCATTTAGAATAAATAGAGTACAGCATGTTAATGTGTGTAGTTGTTTATGTTACTTTTTAGTACAATTGTAATTACTGCAGCATCATTGGAAATGCAATTAGTAATGGAATTGTCATTTCATCAAACAACTCTACTGTCATTGCAATTTTAATTGAACCCAGGTCTGTAACAGACCATAATAAACAAGCATTCTAAACAGGAACTTTGCATATGGTTTTGAGGGGCTGGTGGCAGCCCCGAGTTCTGGCTTTAGTTTTCTGGCTGACAATAAATAAATAAAAATAAATAAATAAATAAATAAATAAATATATATATATATATATATATATATATATATATATATATATATATATATATATATATATATATATATATATATATATATATATATAGACATTTTAAATTAAATAAAAGTGTTTCCTCATCAGAAATTATTTAAAAATTCTGCCAAACATTTTGGTCACTTTGAAGCCAACATATTGATTAAATCATTTCAATTTTGAAAAACCATCATGATCTGTAGTTCTACTCACACATGATTTGCACAGGATTTGCCACTTCCAACGGACCATGGCAACAACGGAGGTACCAGGAATACATTATGTTATTCTTTTGACATTGTGTCTAGTTGTATAATACATTCATATGAGTGATGCAATAACACAGTATTCAGCTTGTCACCGTTAAAAAAACAAACAAACAAAAAAAAACACACACACACACACCACAACATGTATGTAATAATGGTATGTCCTGTTTCCTTGGCTACAAAAATGCAATCTGTTTTTTCAGTTTTAAAACAGCTAAAAGAGTTGATAAAAAAACCTAAACAAATCACAACCAAATTGCATCCCTATTTAGGATTAAGAAATATGTCACTTGCTTTATGAATACTTATTCTCATTGATTGTAAAAATAACAACAGTTTGCTTTCTTGACAAGTTGGGGAAAAAAAGCCAGAAACGAACAAATTCGCCTCACTCACAAAATACACTAGCCATGAGTCATGATACCTGGTGCTGCCATCAAGTGAAAGCAGAGGGAAGAGTATTTGACCCTTGTTGTAAAACAGGAACCATTAGCTGGTATTATTAATGATCCTTATAAAAATGAGCCCACAGTACAAGCACAGCAAAGTGTAATAAAGCATAGTGAAGGCATTGTAAAGCATAGGTAAGCATTGTAAATGCATAGTATAGCTATGGGAAAAGCATGGGAAAACTGCAAAATGACCACGGTAAACTTATAGAAGGGTGTGCTTTATGTGTTATTCACATACATTTCTTCTGGACAGGACCACAAGTCAGTGGTTTTGAAGGGAGATCAGGCACCAGTTACTACTGCATCTCCACTTATGTTTTTTAACAGCGTGCTGATATGAATAGTTTAATGATGAAGCAACCATAATGAACACTGCACAGCTGCAAGTTTAAACAAGCACACTGAAGCAGCCTAGTAACAAAGGCTGCCCTACAGTACTACTGCCACCATGGGGCACACGCTTGGTTCAGAGGCCTGCTTGACCACTGCTATTAGGACATTTTAATGAATACAGAATGTTGTTTGCTTGACCACTGCTAGTATAACATTTTAATGAATACAGAAAGTTGTTTAGTCTCTTTCAGTAAGTTCATCTAGTGGTTTGCCAGTTCTATCTTTTATTCAGCAAGCCTGCTTTGAATGTCTGGGAGGCCGACCAATTTCTTTTCTTTTTTTTTTTTTTTTTTTTTTAATGTATTGCTTCCCTGTAGTTTAATATCCACACATTTTCAATGGCACTGGCAATTTATAACCAATACTGCAGAGCAACCACACCTGCAGGTTCAGTTTGATACTTTTTGACAGAGTACATTTGGCAGATATTAATTTGGCTTTTTTTTCTGGTATTTAACACCAATACCCTTCATGGTATCAATAATGTTACATTGTAGACACTAAAGGATTAGGAGGAAGAAGCAACTTCTGCATAATAGAAGGCCTGCTGCTTAAAGTTGAATAAAGCAGTAAACCAGTGGGAAAGATATGACTGTCTGTTAGTATGGCTATCTGTTGATAAAAGTCAAACACCTGCAATGCATAATAAAGTTCCTATTCACAAAATTCCAGGAATTTACCCAGAGCCAGTATTTTTAATGCCAATGTTATTTGAATATACAAATACCTAAATAACACTGCTGTTGGACAGAAAGAACTAACATTAATACAGTAGCACAACCTATGGCCGAAGCTTTTGTAATAATTAACACCAGACCAATCTTCTTTACTAACTGTACTGTGTGTCCCATTCATTTTATCCAATGTCCATTAATAGTTAACTGAAATGGATGCTAATTTTACATTGTACTGCATCTTACACAATACAACACTTATACCGACCGTCCTTCATCGCTAAAATATATGCTATCTGGTTCCGCGTTTCTTCTCTAAAAACAGGCAATCACTTCAGGGTTTCCAAAGGTACACTATGCAGCTCTCTACCCAACCTAACTTGTCATGAATATATTGTTGAATATATATATATATATATATATATATATATATATATATATATATATATATATATATATATATATATATATACACACACACATATATACACATATATATATATATACACACACACACACACAATTTTAGGGGGGGATGGCAAAAAAAAGGAACTTTTGCATTTTTTATATGCAAAAGTTCCTTCTTTTTTTTGTCATCCCCCCCCCCCCCCCCCCATTGGCTGAAGCAACCCCCCAGCACACACAAATGAAATTCAAGCCTTGCCCTATAATATGTATGACAAACACACACACCGTACATCATCTTTCTTACAATGTTATTTTTTTTTTTTTAAATGCCATATGTGTAAGGGATCTGGATGCTTTTGAAACACACTCTCCACTCGCTACAAACTTCTGATTTCTTGTCTGAATCTGTGTCACTGTGATGGAGTGTTTTTTCTTAGATCTTATAAGAAATGAAACTGGAATAACTGGTCACTATCAACTCCTGTGCACTGGAACCAACGTATACCCTATCCACACTACCTAAACAATGCACAATAAAATCACAAGTTGAAAACATTATTGTGAACCATGTGAATGGCAAATCATGTGGTTTCAACATGTACAGATACTTTACTACTACACCAAACACCTACACAGTTCATTTAGAACTTTGGAACCAGACACTTATTTAAACTGAATGACAATATTACCTTACTATCTCTATTAGGTAACATATGGCTGTGTAAATTCCATTGTTTCCTAGCAAACGTACTGAGCAAATATCTTTAACTAAACTCACTTTTAATTCTGAATGGAGTTAATGAAGACATTTCATTAAAAGCATATCCCATAGTTATATATTATATCCACCCATCCAGACTCCTGCAATCAGACACATGGTGTTTGTTAGCAGATGTGTTCCTTTGTACTTCAGTGTCGTTTGCGTATGTGAAATTTGCCAAGTATTACATCATCTGGAAAAAGCTTTTTGAATACTTCATGCCACTCAATGACATTATTTAAAATTCATGTGCTATTTGATCATATTGCGTGCTTTACATTCAAAGATTAAGCACAATTTAAATATTTTGTTTTCATTTGCAAATAGGGTTTATTGATGTCATAGTCAAGTTCACGATTCATAATAACATTTTTGCCAATGCCACCTTGTTTTTTTTTTGTTTGTATTTAGGTTTCATACATTTTTATATACAGTTCTTTAAAAAAGTGTTAAAATAGCATGATCATCAACACTTGGCCTTAGAATTCCCTGCCTGCTTTATCATTTTTTTTATTTTATTAATATAATATTTTTTAAATAACACTCTTCCTCAATTCTTTGTGAGTTCATAAAATGTAGCAAAAGCTTATAAACAGCTGGTTCTCAATTATGTGTTAATATATTGAACGTACAAAACAAAGACACCATAGATAGAGAGGCAGCACAGGGAGCGCTACCGTCACCAAGTTCTGCTATGCCAGCCATTTTGCATTGCAACTGTTCCCAAGGACGGGGCTTGACCGCCATGTTGTCCAACAAAAAAAAGACACAAAAATGCGTTTTGCCATCTGCAACCAATATACAGTATGCACTGTGCCTTGTGAAAGATGGCGGCCTAGAACTACAGCACTACAGTTATACGGATTTTCTTAAAAATTAATAGACAGGCTCAAAGTTTGCACCTAACAGTGCATTTGTACAAAACTGTAACCAAATCGAATCGTTGTTCTACTTCAGAACAGGTTAGGCTGAAAGGAAGAGACAGTTCTTGATGTTTGATATGACCTACTGTAATTTAATTTCAAAGATTTACTAAAGTAACGGGTATAGAGAGTTTGTACTTAACTAACTGAACAAATGCTTACCTGTAAAATCTTCAATTCTACACCGACTACTTTTAGTTCTAAATCTCTAAACATTGAGGCAGAGGACGAGTCCAGTATTTTGTGACCTTGACCTGAAGGTCAAATGTCAAACGTGTTAATAATGACATGTTATTTTAGTATGCCGATTCCCGTATCGCACAGCTGAAGATTGCACTGTGTTCTGTTTAAAACCGAAAAACCCAGTTTTTTCAGTTAAGCGTAATTGAAAAATACAATTTGAGCATATCATTTTTCATTAGGAATACATCTGAGGTAGCCTAATGTACTGTAAATACTGTACCCAAGTTTGTGTTTTTTTATTGTTCCAGATTTCTCTGCTTCGCTCTGTATGGCCAAGAATGACAACCAAGTGTTGATTTGTTAACTTTAAAGAAATAACTAGAAACCTAAAAATGGAAGCATTCCTTGGGGCTTTACTCATGATCAGACATCAGTGATATTTGATTAAACGACATGTAAACAGTAAGTAGTGTAATATGGATCTGTGAAAACGATGTGTGTCATTGATATGGCTTAAAGAATAAGAAGCGGGGTTCTGAAAGATAGTGTTACACGTTCCCAGGTGTTGCTACAGCTGTTTAAATAACATACCTGTAATTTTTCTTTTCATTGTTAACATCCTGACAACATTTTACACTTGTAACTTTAAAGTCTGTTTCAAAAGCTCTTTTCAAAATGACTGCTCTAGTGCACTGATCGTGTAAGGATTATTGCCCACAGGTAACACAGCAATAACGATCCATGATGTGATACGGAACAGAAAAGCCAGAGCACTTCTTGTTATGTTTTTTTTTTTTTAAACAGTGATTTAGAGTAGTGGTTCCCAATCCTGGTCTGTGTCTTCTGGTTTTCATTCCAACCGAGTTCTCAATTACTTAATTAAATTATTATTATTATTATTATTATTATTATTATTATTATTATTATTATTTATTTCTTAGCAGACGCCCTCTTAATTGAACTAATAATGTGCTTAATTATACCTTATACCTAATTGTTCTCAGCTCCTAAAAAGTTGCCGATTTCAAGTTACTTATAAAATTGTATAGCTAACTTGAAATCTACCTGTTTAAAAGCTGAAAACAATTAAAAAGATCTAATTAAGCTAATGAATAGTTCAATTAAGGGTCTAGCTAAGTAATTAAGAACTCACCTGGAATGAAAACCAGAAAACCCAGGGTTCCCCGGGACCAGGATTGGGAAACCCTGATTTAGAGGACAGATCTCAAATTCCAGTGCGCTACAGCGGCCATTTTGAAAAGAGCTTTGAAACAGGGTTTAAAAGTTCTAAGTGTAAAAAGTTGTAAGGATGTTAACAATGAAATGAAAAAGTAAAGGCACGTTATTTAAACAGTTGTAGCAACACGTGGGGATGTATAACGCTATATTTTTTCGGAATCCCGCTACTCACTCTTTAAAGTTAATGGCAGTGTGTGACAGGGTATGCCCCGCCCGTGTTTAGTGTTATTGTTGTATTATTATTATTATTATTATTATTATTATTATTATTATTATTATTATTATCCAATGTATTTGTGTTATTATTTTTGGTTATTTAGAGTAAATTATGTATTATTATTTTGGTTAAATGTAGTTGGCAGGGTCAATGTTTGCCTCTCGTCTCTGCCAAACTACATCCCGCGAGAACTGGCTGATGACCACGCGCATTAGAAAACCCGTGCAGAATGTGGTCGAGGGATAAACGAGGTAACTGACAACCAGTCAATCCCTCGACCACTATACATATAGTGGCAACTTTAGCTAACGGGTTGGTGGAGTAGAGGAGAAAGGAGACGGAGAGAAAGACGCAACAATGAAGAAACTAAACGAATTGCTACTCGTGCTGGATTTAGATCAGCACAATACTTGTTGAATTATTGTGTCTGTTTATTTTAGCCACTGTGTCAATTTGGTTGTGTTTGTCACCCACCAAGCCATCTCCGACACAGTGAAACAGTTTTCACAGAATCATAGAATACAGCTGGGTACCGACTAGAAAGACACTATCGATTTTTGTTAACGACAAATGTAATCATTCTCAACGCTGCATCAATAATTATGAGCGAAATGTTTTTCAATTTGTTTAAAAGGCATTTTAAAAAGACAACAATAAATGTATATAGGCTATATAATAACAAACAAAAAAAAACTAGAAAAGGTTTCCAGAAAAAAAATCAGGACCAAAAAAAAAGCATACCAAAAAAAAAACAGTGTGCAAGATCATCTAGGCAAACAGTCATAAACTTTACATACATTTCCAACCTTTGGCATATATGGATGGCTCTACCCGACATCTGGCAATAAGACTGTTTGCCCTTTTTCACCCTTACACCAGCTATACTCGCCAACAGAAGCTGAAATATTATAGCTTAGGTCAGCTGTGATGGTGTTATCAGTTACGGTAATTTACGAGACCAGGATTCATTTCAGGCTGCAGGATGGTAGGATTAATGCAGTGATATCACACGTATAAAACCATATGTTGCAAAGTAAAATGTGTTTTTTTAATCATAATATAAGAAATAGGCTTACTAATTTGTGTGATAAACAGCAGTCCCCTTAATTATTACTATTCATTTCTAGAGAAACTTTGTTTTTAATAATTCAAAAGTATCTGGGATTTTTTTTCCTGCCTTGTTTTCCAACTACAGTATAATGTGAAAACTGCTGTCAAAACCTTAAACATTTTAAAAGAAAAAAAAAAGATTAGTGTTAGTTTAACAGCTCACCTATAGGGACTGAAATACAGAAGCACTTCGGGTGAGCAACATCACAATTGCAGGCCTGGGAATACAGTAAGTCTACAGTAAGCTGTGTTGTACTGTACCACTAACAGCAAGGATTACTGATATTACTGTAGCACTATGAAATGAACTAGGATGCAGGCCTATGCTTCAAGTGTGTCGATACTTCAAGAATACCCTAAGGTAAGTTACAATGGTATTTATATATTTATTTTTAGTGTTTAAACTTAGTAACCAAAAACATGAAAAAACAAAGTCATTCTACAATAAAACTTAGTGTCACATAATTTTCCAAGAGAATGTCCTTAATGAATCTACAACAGCAAACTTTTTTTTTTCTTTCTTTTTTGTATTACTGTTTGAGATCACACACACACACACACACACACACACACACACACACACACACACACACACACACACACACACACACACACACACACACACACACACTAGGGGTGCACTGAAAGATTATCTTGGCTGATACCGATAGCCGACGGTTATCTACCCATATCGTCCGATATCGATAGGATACCAATAATAATAGATAGTGCAGGTAAGCTATTGTAAACTACTGTAACTACTTTTGTGTGACTATGTCTTACAACATAGTCACACAAAAATAAAATGTTGCATTTTTGCAAAACACTTGTAGAAAAAAAATACATATTATGCGACATTAACTTTTATAGCCACTTGCTGTCAAACATTGCGTATAATTTTTACCTATACCGTAACGTAGAAAAGAAAAAAGGTAGCCTACGCAAGCTTTCATTAAATTCTTATTTTAAGCATACACTGCTTAAAATTGCAGCACAACTTACATTGTTCACTTAGTTTCTGGTTCAAACTAGAATTTGTTACTTAACAAAAGACGGCACAGTAATACATTTCTATACTGTCATTCTGAAGCACACTTTATAATAATAATAATAATAATAATAATAATAATTGAAACCATCAATGTTATTTATGATTCAACATGCTTTAAAAAAAAAAAAAAAAAAAAAAAGTATCACAATACTGTTCTACTCACAGTTCATCGTTAGATTTAATGTAGCATCAAGTCTGTTCTGCTGCACACAACTCTGCTATACTATTGTTGTCTTCAGATATGTTTTAAAAATTCCAAATACTGCTCTTTTGAGACATATTTACTGCAGGTTGATTACACGTTACACAGCACTGCAAGCCAAATGACTGTCTCATGTTCTTATGTCATTAGTAAGCGAGTCTGACCAAACATTAAATTCTGTGCTGGAAGAAATTCAAGCATGAATATCTGCATACATTAAAAATCAGATAAAATAACACACACTGTCAATAGCCTACTGTTTTTTTTTTCCCTTATATCGGTGCCATGATGAAAGGCTACTGATTATCGGTGCACCCCTTATATCTCCAAATTGTGCAATTATTAAACACATTGTTACACATACAGCAGGCTATACGTGCATTTTGCCTTTCGGAAGGTATATCAATTTCTGTTGATGTTAAAGTGGACACTGCTGCTCTGTTTCAAATGTCTACTTGCAATGACAGACGTGTAGCATTCCCTTGATGGTGTGTAATATCTTGTACTTTTCCCCTTGCCCTGTTAATTTCTTGCCCTGCTGTCCGGCTCTGGTGTTGCACTCTTGTGGAATGATAAATAAATATTCTAGCTCTGATCTGGAATCCAATTCTGAGGGTGGATCAGTTTCACGATTAACCATGACAAACCATGTTAACTACATGGCAAACCAGAATATGAAAGACAGTACGAATGAAAACCATGATTGATTTACTAATCATAACTATCCATAATCTTTGATAAATGTGCATTAAAAATAGTAAAAAAAAAAAAAAAAAAAAACATGGTTAAACCTTTGTTGGAAATAGTTTTCACTCCCCTTCAGAATTGACATGTGTCATTGCAAAAGCAGCAAGTTTAAAAAGACATGCCTTCCATTATGCAAAGAATATAAGAATTTGCCCAGTGTCCATATGAACGTGCATTTGATTATGATTCTGGATTGCACTTGTTACAGTATGTTTTGGTTTAATAAAAAAAAGCTTTATGAGGAAAAGCCTAGAACAATTGAACTGTACTTGTGTGTTATTTTTGTTAAAACTAGCATATAATAATGGCATGCTCATTTGAATACAGTAGGTCTGGTCTTAAAGATTTACAAGAAAAATGAAAATATATCACGCCGCATTTTAGGCATGCTATATATTAGGCTGATAACTTTAAGTGAACATGCTTCTTGTTTTTAAAACTTTTTCAAGTAGTTTTCACCAGAAGCTAAACCAGATCTGCCTCAGTAGAAACATTTACAGTAAATAATGAATTTGTTTTAATGCAATACTGTGCATGGCTGTCTGTTTGACATACTGTAACTGACTACAGGTCAACTTAACCAGCTTCGTGTGATCACTACTTTATTGTCCGTACCTAAAAATCACCCTGGCTATCAAACCGCAATTTATTTTTTATTTTTTATGTGCTTTATTTGCACTGATTTTTATTTTGTTTATAAACACTAATACATTCCCAGTAAATATTATATCAAATAAAAAATAGTATTTTGATATTCTGCCTAATTGACTTTATAGGTAGATTCATAACTAACATTGTCAGCATGAGATGTCTAAATGTGGTATATTATTTATTAATGATTCTCAAATCCATCAAAATTCCAGGTCCACTGAATTTCTAGAACAAAAGGAGGCAAACCACCTAAAGAGATCAATAGCATGTTTTTTTCTTACATAATTCAAATGAATTCACAAAAAAGAATAGCTGGTCATAGGTGGTCTATTCTTTATTTCAATGAATAAGTCAGCATTATGTAATTAAAGAGTGCATGCTAAGGGTATTCTTCTAGCATGAAAGAGCCGGAACATGGTTGTCATTCCATGAAAATGACTGACGGTTTGACGTTTGAAGTAAACCCCACACAATATTAAGAGGATAGCTGTTCTGTGCACTCTCACGGTCAGGGCATTACAAGATCCACACCCAAAAACATCTTCTCATCATTCTTCCTCTAAACCTGAGCCTAATCCTTTTTTTGGGGCACGCAAAACCACACAAGGCCTGCATGAAATTAAAGATTACTAAAGAACACAAGCCAGAACTGTTTTTCAATAGAATAAACTGGTTTGTATATAGTCTACAATTTTGCAGGAAGTGATATCACTGTAGGTCTTCTTTAACCATGAAATAAAAGTCCAGTTTTATCCTTTGATCTGCAGCAAATCAGTAAATCGACATGAACAGAAAATGCAAGCCACTTTGCAGTACAACACTCAAGGCCTAGAGACAAAAAACACACAAAGGAATACATGTCAAAAAGAATGTAAGAGTACAATTCTAGTAAATGTTATATCAATCAGATGTTCATTTATAAATCAAACACAAATTCTCAATCAATCAGGAATTTAAAACTGTGTTGAAGGGTACAATGCAATAATTACTGTAGCTTAATTATTATAAAAAATAATAATAAAAACAATGCTACAGTACATCATCTCAACACGGTGAACTCTTCCTAAAGACTGACACCTCAGTTACTGCAAAAAGTCTAGCAGTTGCTTGTCCTTGTGGTTGCTATTATACAATTTGTTGCAACTTAAGACCACAGTATCAGAGGAGAAACAGATCAAATTTGTTTAGTGTATAAAAGGAAATGTAGGGTTCTTCAGGTCAGCTACTAAAGCCCCTTTCACATTGGCATGCTCTAACCGGGTCAGGACCTGGTGTCATGCGGGTCAGGTACGTGATTTCACACTGCTTTCCAGCTTCTCTGGACTGAACCGTCGGCTCAGATGTTGATTAGAGCAAATGTTTCTACATCCCTGCTGCAATCTGTCTGATGGTGTCTCAAGCAACAAAAATACAGCTAAACAGAATAAACAAACGTTCCTTGTGGAAGAGAAACCTTCACGCAGGCGTGGCTGTTTGTTATTTCGTCGGCCGTCATGCATTTTGTCTCGGCAACCTGGGTGAAAGTGTCAACCCACATCCTGAGGTGGGTCGCTGGGACCCATGTTAGCCTGGGTACGACCCAAGTACGTGGTTTCACACTATGAGGGATTGTGACTTGGGTAGCCAGAACCCAGTCCAGACCCGGGTAGAAGTGCCAGTGTGAAAGCGGCTTAACTTCTTGTATCCTAATGTATCGTCAAGCCTGATCATCCCTGTATCCATTTAGCATCTAAAATAAACACCCTAATTCAAAGCAACCCCTCGTCATTGCCCAGGTCTTTGGAAAACGTCATTCTGTGATCTATAAAATGACTGCAGTACAAGGTATCTAAAAATGAAGTATGTCATCAGTGAACATGCAATCTATACACAAAATGTGGATGACTGGGGAGGCGTCTGTTCTGTGGTGGTGAATTCAATCCAATGTGAATTCATGGTGCTATTGTAAGAGGGATTCCCGGTAAACAGATTCATTATTGCCAACCTGACTAAGTAAAACACGAACAAGAAATGACTGGCAACAGTATAGCGTATCAGATATCACCCCATTGGGGAGTTTGTTCACTGCTCGTATATGATCGACGAGAACTGTCTCTAAGAGAAAAGGCACAAAGTTTCCAACCACAAATTGAATGATAAGCAGGACTGCCAGAAATGTCTTCAACGGAACAAAACTATAAACGACTGTTACGAATAATAATATAAACCGGAGAAAAAACCCTGAACTAAATAAAAAATAAAAAAACGAAAAATTCAAGCCCTACATTTATGCAAAAATACCACTTACCCAATACACTGCAGTATGTCACTCTTTGATAAGATTTAGCATAATAATTTACTAAACATCCTAAACCAAGTTCAGTAACTTAAAACTGACAAAAAATCATGTGGAAACAGTAGTTGCACTAACAACTGTACTGTAGGATTTACAGTGTTTCTTCCATGTTAATTATTATTAATTTCTTAGCAGACGCCCTTATCCAGGGTGACTTACAGTTGTAAACAAAAATACATTTCAAGAATAGATCTTTGAAGACTATTAACTCTATGTTTAGGATATTAGAGAAATCTAAAATTCAGAATTAACATGAAATTGCGTCAAAAAACATAATATCCAGTCAGGTACTACAACTGATTTTTTTTTTTTTTTTTTTTTTTGGGGGGGGGGGGGTGGGGCAGAAAAATTATTAGGTACATTTTTCATTTTGTGGATGATCTAAGGTTAGGCCTTACTGTACTACACATTTCTTCAAGGTAATGGTAAGTCCTCTTTGGATACTGTAGCCCAAATGTCAGGGGTCAGGGGTCAGGGCCACAAGATGCATTCGAGGGAGCAGCAACACATACAGAAATAATCTCTCCCAAATCACACTAACGAAGTTATGTTCATCAATAAAATGTGCATTCTATATTCATCAATAGAACATGTAGAATTTGATATGCTCAAAACATTTTACCGACAGAACTTCTGGTCTTATTGATATTGACATTGCTGAAAATGTTTTAAGCTGGATTCTGGTGGAATCCAGCAGTATTTCGGAATCCAGTAGTATTTCAGAATCCAGTAGTATTTCGGAATCCAGTAGTATTTCAGAATCCAGTAGTATTTAGGAATCCAGTAGTATTTAGGAATCCAGTAGTATTTGTACTGGTACAGCAAGTCTTTTTAAAAGTGTTTTTTAAAAAAAAAAAAAATTATTAAATTCAAAAGATTTCAAAAACAACCACCTCATGAAGAAACCATAACTATACCATTAGTCCCTGGGTTGTATTTTTTAGCGTAAAAAATTGGTTTAATTTTTATTCCTAACTTTAACTATATACCCCTAGAAATATAACAGAATATACCTGAAAGCACAGAATAGAACATTAGCCTACATGAGCTTTTGAAAAGCATGTCAGTGACATTTATCCCCAGCCATGACTACACATTCAAAATTAAATCAGTAATGTAAAAATATTGCAATATTTATGGCTGCAACTGTTCCAGTTCATAAGGATATTAAATTAGATACACATAGCAGAGACCATGTGGTTGGCTGATGGCAGGATCTAGTGCTGCATTTTTTAACAATGATCTAAAGAAAACAGCTCATTAACAGATCCAGGGTAAACAAGGGCATCAGTAAATATACATTCACATGTAAGCATACAAGTGTAACCCATTTCCAGAAGGTACAGGTGCCACTGTACAACCAATTACCTACAGTATAACAAAAGGCTTTGATTGTGTACTGTAGACCAAAAAAAATGTGTCCAAAATAGTCATAAAAAATTAGTCAAATCCAGTAAAATATTTTCATGTGTCCAGAAGGATGGACAAAAGCATAAAAGAGAAAAAACATAAAAACAATCTTGAGTATTTAAAATGTGTTTCTTCATGAACTGTATGTCATTGATAACCTTCTACTGCTGCATGGAGTAGCAGGAGAATGCCTGTTTAGCTCACACCGGGGCTTTTTTCACAGCTGGGTCTCTTGATACAGAAACTGAGAAAATGTTTGCAACACTATAAAAAAAAAAAAAAAAAAAACACACATTTTGGGTATTCACTAAAACAACTTAAAGCTAAAACAGAATATACATTTACGTTCAGTTACAAAGGTGTAAGCAGTGTGGAGTAGTGATTAGGGCTCTGGACTCTTGACCGGAGGGTCGTGGGTTCAAGCCCAGGTGGGGGACACTGCAGCTGTACCCTTGAGCAAGGTACTTTACCTAGATTGCTCCAGTAAAAACCCAACTGTATAAATAGTTAATTGTATGTAAAAAAATAATGTGGTATCTGTATAATGTATAATGTGATATCTTGTAACAATTATAAGTCGCCCTGGATAAGGGTGTCTGCTAAGAAATAAATAATAATAATAATAATAATAAAGGTGCTAAGGAGAGCGAAAGCCTGCAAGTGATTTTATATGTAACTGTGTTTCCACATTTGTGAGTTTGACATTAATAAATCCTATGCAACCTTTTTATTTACAAAACTACAGTTACCAACATGCCATAACAGTGCTTTGTTTGATACTCTATTATTGAAATATTAATAAACATAGTTTAGGTCATATGGTGCATGTTTGTATATATTCCAGCAATGGAATATTCCACTTAACTCTCTACATTGAGAACTAATCAATGAACTGGCACACCCCTTGTTAAATGATCATCAATCATGATTTGGTCTAGATACCAGCTTTGTCAACCATCCAGGCTCTAAAGTATTTACCAGTTTTAGTGCTGGGACAAACAATGATTGGGACAAACAATGATTTTTCACGTGCTTGAATTCTGAAAGAATATCCAAATAAAGCCATGTTGTTGATGCTGAATCAAATTCAAATATGTATGTCCAGGAAGTCTATTCTTTTACATGTTCATCACAGACTTCTCAGCTTAAATACAGTTTGACCTGCAACCCCTAAAGTTAACAGTGCAATTCATCCCTGCAACAGCTGTAAATGACATCATTAAATATCAGTAACATCACCAACAGATCCACTTCATACGGATATAAAAATGTGACAGACAGATGGACAAAAGCCTTCATAGCCCGGGATTCTGATGTCTAGTCCAGGTTTCACACCAATTAAGTACTTTTTTAGCATGTTAAAAGCGACGGAGAGATAGACAGTTGGACGGACATCTCTATGTACTCCAAGATTATGATGCACTCAATAACTAAAGAATGTTATTATCAAGGTGCATCTAGATACATGTTAAAATGTAAGTGGTATACAGGACAGACCAGACACACTGCCTTAATATACCCTGAGATTATGGTACACTGAATAGCTTATTCAGTAAAGGCGGCCCTTGGTAAGTTTCATCACATTTGGACAAGCAGTTCTCCAGATTTATATATTCCAAAAATATTACACACATTCAAGAACGTGTGCCCAAGAAGAACCTTGGCAAATGTAATCATAATTGTACAACCAGTTCTCTAGAAATACAAAAAAATATATATTTATTATAGCCTTCCGATCAGGGCCGGATTAATGCATAGGCAAACTAGGCACCTGCCTAGGGCCCAAAACGAAAATGTTGGTTTTTTTTTTGTTTTTTTTTTAAAACAGATACGGAATTACGAGCAAACTGGAAGAACTTCACTCACTGACATTTCAACCGAGGCAGTGTATCTCACTTGCGTTCACACAAAATCTAAGTGGCTGACCCTGAACTTACTGTCTCGCTCACTTTCGCGCGGTGACACGAGTACATTCCAGCCAGGTCAGTCTGATTTTGCTTGAATACAGCAAACAATGTCTCTTTCATGTGCAGCAAAGTGTAAACACGAGAAACAGGAAGAAGGAGAATACAAGCGGCAAAGAGGGGCATTAGAAATATTTTTACAAATCAGTGCTGAAACCCCCGTACCGCTGAAAACATTATCCCGACCCGGAAGAAAGGGAATTTTCTTTAACGAAGCGGATCAAAAAACACCTCCTATCAACAGTAAAGCAAGAAAAGCGCACTGCCTTTGTTGAACTGGCGATTGAGAAAGAAGTAAACCACGTTAAACTGCATTTGACTGAAGGTTGCCAACTGTCCATTAAGGCTTGAAGGACCTTAGTCAGTAAAAAAAATAAATAAAATAAAAGGCCACTGTAAATCTGTATGTCAGTAAAAACAAAATGACAAGGTTGGCAGACCTGATTTGACTATCTGCAGGTGTGTTTGTTTATTATATTTATTTTTATGTGGACTATGGGGGACCTACAGTTAGTGGCCAAAAATTTGAGCACCCTCCTATATAGAAGTATCATGTTTTTATTTTTAATTGGATAACAATCAGCATGGTACTGTTGTTCATATCTGAACTGTTGTATTTTTATTCAGTAAATCGTGAAAGGTGATTATCAAGCTCTGTTATGGGATTTGACGTAGGCTTCAGGTTTTTCCAAATTTATTTTGAAATGTATTTAGCACACCACCCTCAATTGAACTGTTTCTGGCAGAGTTAGCCGTTCAGCAATCGTTCAGTTCAGTTCAATTGACTGTTTCTGATCAAAACCATGTATAATAACTTCAAAACAAAAACAATACCTTTTGCAAATTGGTGGAGCGCGAGTTAAGCTAATATATACATAATCATATATTTGTTGTTATTCATACAAGAAGATAGGGGCCCAGAAATGTATCTTTGCCTAGGGCCCCGTGACGGGTTAATCCGGCCCTTGCTTCCGATGGGAGATAGTAAGTGTGACCCATGAAGATACAGTAACACTGTACTGTACGTGACATTTACATGTTTTAGTCACCAACTCATTTAGCATTAAAGGTTTATATAACTCTGCACATAATGTCACTACCTCAAACTGAGGCGCTGACACATATCTCATACAGCTTTTTTAACATAATTGCCACAAAATGGCAATTTTTTCTTGTACTGCAACCACAATCAACCTTAACTAAAAGAATCATATAATATAGCGGTGTTCCAGGTATGAAGTCAGTATCTTGAAGTGCTAATTACTTAACATAAGCAAAGAAACATGCAAATAGATGCAAAAAAGGGCATGAGACATACACAGGTGCATAGCCAATAAAACGAAAAGTTTGTTAACACAAGTTATTATTACACTGTAAACAAGTTAAGTAGATACATGTAGTATTCAAATTATGTTTACTGTATCTAGCATTCTTCTGCTCCTAACAGTATCCTTGTGGTGAAGGTACAGCACAACACTACAGTATAGAGCAGTCATAAATTACTCACCAGGGGATTTTTTTTTTTTTTTAATCTGCAAATAAATAAAAATAAATAAATAAAATTAAAAATAAATAAATAAATAAATAAAAAAATAAATAAATAAATAAAAACAACATCTGGCAAACTTTTTTTTTTTTAATAATCACTTCCTTGATAAACTAAAACATGAATCAGCAGAACAGAGTTCACAGATTTCTTTCCAGGATTTGGTTTCAGTTTCCGAAACTTTCCTGTGAGCCTTTGAACTCTGTAAATCCTTGGCTGCACTGCATATGCGGCCTACACAAACTATTTACAAACTGTGGTAGGAGAAAAAAAAATCCATCAGGTGCAACGTGCTCTTTTAAAACTATAAGAAATAATACTTTAGATCCAAATGAAGTCAACACTGAAACATACAAAAATAAACTACTAAAATAAACTGTATTATTTCTGGAGAAAACTATGACTTATATTTGGATTTTGAATAAATACATATTTGAAAGTTTACATGAATCATCCTTCCATATTATACAGTTCACACTTTTATGTTGGTCTGAATAAATAATATGCACAAAAAATAAGGTTGTGTGGACCAGTATGCAGAAAAGCTGTACATTATTTTTCCAAGTATATTAACAGCGTTTTTTTTTGTTTTTTGTTTTTTTATTGTCCCATTTCTGTAACTTTTTTATAGGTTATTCTTTTAATGCTGTATTTGCTAAATTTGATTATTTGTCTTGTTTAATTTCAACAGAGCATTGCAGTACCTTACGCCTATGTAATGTCATTTCTTGCACACTGAATAATATAACAGACAATACAGTAAACTATGCAATCAGGCCTTGTGGTTGTTTTGTTTCTAGTTGTAAAAAGAAACAGGTAATACGACAAAAATATGACGACTTCGCTTACACAGGGTAATCTTTTAACTGAGTACCATACAGGCCTAGGTATGAAATTAAAGATGACACACATTGTGTGCAAGGTTTCTTGAATTTATTTGCTCTTTACATATACAAAGCAAAAATATTATTTAATCCTTTGCTTATTTAAACATTCCAGAACATTTTCTCATTAGGTCTAAATTAAACAGTATCATACCAATTTGTATATAAATTATAATTATACAGCTTCACTAATGCCTATTCAGTTTAACTTCACAAACCGCTTTTTATTAAATACAGAACAATAGAATGCCAGGGAACACTACAGTGGATTGCTTACGCAATGCATATACTTTTCAAAAAGTTGCACGTTAGTTTGTTAAGTGGTCAAATGTGTCCTTTCACCGTTTCTGCCAAAGGCACATTCTGCTTGCATTTTGGCAGGAAACTTATACTTTTGTTCAGTTAAATCTATATATAATATATATATATATATATATATACACACACACAGTATATATATATATATATATATATATATATATATATATATATATATATATATATATATATATATATATTGTAACATAGCGGGGTATGAGAAACAGCAGGGAGGGGGTTAAAACCTCCCTGCTAGAGAGAAATGCACTGTTTTGATTGTGTTCTGTTTTGATTGGTGTTGGTGTAATTGTTTTATTGTTAATTGTCATCCGCACCTGGGCGCTATTGGAAATTAAGCCCAGGTGCGGGGGGTTTAAAAAGAGAGCAAACAGTCTGCTCGAGGCTGCTGAATGGAAGGAGGCAGAAAGGAGTGCTCTGCTTCCCGGCAGTCCCGAGAGAAAGGTACAGTGCAAACCTGTGTGGTGAAGTTTTTGTGGAACAGGGAAACGGCTTAGCCGTCCTGTGATAGTTAGGTTCCTGCGTGTGTAGTTAATGCTCAGAAGAGCTAGGTGTTTATTTTGTGTGTTTTGTTTTATTTTGTGATTATTAAAAAAATAGCGCGTGAGCGCTGGAAAAAATCAATTTCTCGTGTCTGGGTCGTATTCTTAAAGGGGCAACGAACCCGAGTGAGGGTGAGTCGTTCACATATGGTGGCAGAGTGTGTGGGCGCCCCTACGACCCTAGAAATGGAGAGCATTGAACAGTTAATTGAGCGAATTAACCGCAATACTGCTGCGCAAATAGAGCAGCTGGACAGATGGGAGAGAGAGATGGGGTTGGCTCCAGTGAAAAGGAGGGAGCCAACAGAATTGGAGCGGTTAATCCTGGAATGGGAGCAGGCTAGCGTAGCTCCACAGTCTCCTGAGCCCAGAAGGGAGGAGCCGCCGCTGCCAGAACCCAGAGAGGAGGAGCCGCCGCTTCCGGAGCCCAGAGGGGAGGAGCCGCCGCTTCCGGAGCCCAGAGGGGAGGAGCCGCCGCTTCCGGAGCCCAGAGGGGAGGAGCCGCCGCTTCCGGAGCCCAGAGGGGAGGAGCCGCCGCTGCCAGAGCCCAGAGGGGAGGAGCCGCCGCTGCCAGAGCCCAGAGGGGAGGAGCCGCCGCTTCCGGAGCCCAGAGGGGAGGAGCCGCCGCTGCCGGAGCCCAGAGGGGAGGAGCCGCCGCTGCCAGAGCCCAGAGGGGAGGAGCCGCCGCTTCCAGAGCCCAGAGGGGAGGAGCCGCCGCTTCCGGAGCCCAGAGGGGAGGAGCCGCCGCTTCCGGAGCCCAGAGGGGAGGTGAAAAGTATACCTCCACCACAGCCCCGACCACCGCCCCTACGGTCCAGTCCGGCACCGCTGCGTCCAGTCCCTCACCCCTTGCTCCAGGACACCCGGCCGGTCTTCCCGGACCTTCCTGCGCTGGACCTTGAGCCCAGGAGTGTGCAGCACTGGCCACAGCTTTTCCCCTGGGTCCCTGCTCCGCTCTTCCCGAGCACCCAGACGTCGCTGGGCTGCTGCCAGACGTCGCTGTCGCTCCCCCTGTTCGCTGCTTCGCTTCCCCTGGGTGATCGGACATCACTGCGCCGGTTCCCAGGGGAAGATCTCTGCCCACTGCTGCATCCTCCAGTGCCACGGTCTACGCTCCGGTCGCCCCTGTTGAACCGTTGGGTCCCCTTGTCGCCGGTGCGCGGTCCTTACCTGGCTGAGCCGGGACGGGGACCGATCCACCCTCAAGCCTGCCCGTGGAAGAGGGCAAGAAAGGACATTTATGGACTTGAGGGTGGGTGGTTATGTTTTAGGGGAGGAGGTGGCCGTCTCGTGGCCTGTGTCTTGTAAAGACAAGGGGGGGGATATGTAACATAGCGGGGTATGAGAAACAGCAGGGAGGGGGTTAAAACCTCCCTGCTAGAGAGAAATGCACTGTTTTGATTGTGTTCTGTTTTGATTGGTGTTGGTGTAATTGTTTTATTGTTAATTGTCATCCGCACCTGGGCGCTATTGGAAATTAAGCCCAGGTGCGGGGGTTTAAAAAGAGAGCAAACAGTCTGCTCGAGGCTGCTGAATGGAAGGAGGCAGAAAGGAGTGCTCTGCTTCCCGGCAGTCCCGAGAGAAAGGTACAGTGCAAACCTGTGTGGTGAAGTTTTTGTGGAACAGGGAAACGGCTTAGCCGTCCTGTGATAGTTAGGTTCCTGCGTGTGTAGTTAATGCTCAGAAGAGCTAGGTGTTTATTTTGTGTGTTTTGTTTTATTTTGTGATTATTAAAAAAATAGCGCGTGAGCGCTGGAAAAAATCCATTTCTCGTGTCTGGGTCGTATTCTTAAAGGGGCAACGAACCCGAGTGAGGGTGAGTCGTTCACAATATATATATATTTTCCATACATGTGGACTGTGATAGGCTTTGTGTGGTAAATCATATAGAAAAATGTACTGTACACTCGATGTCCTGTAATTAGGCCCATTAGGGATGCAACGTTTATAAAATTTCAAACCGAACGATATTGACAAAACCAAATTAAAAACCAACATTTTTGAAAAAAGTGTTGGCAGGTCTCAGCACTAAACCGGCAACATTTTAGGGAGAGCATTGCACACACTTCTGCATGTAGATTGTTCATAGTAACATCCCTTGATAATTGTACTATAGTAACACAAATCAAAAGTTACAACATGACTCACCTGATTTATGCCGACAGCACGCAGTAGGGATAACTGCGGTGTTCTTTCTAAATGGCTTGATGAAAGGTGCTGGTGCTAGTACTAGCACACATGCCTGCGTACCCTAAACTAACCCTTTTGTTAAAAAAAGAAAAGAAAAGCTGAAGCTGGAAGTTTTTGAGCTGAAGAAAGGTTTACGAGTCTGTTGCATCTGTTGAATTATTCTGTGCAAACCTAATTTATGCCTAATATAAAAAACATTTAATGATGATGCAAAACTGACAATAATAGCCAAATGCAAAAGTATTAAAATCTAATAAAATGTTAGTTGAGGTCCTGAACCTTTGTGAAACTGGAATAAGCAGTAAACTGTGCAAAGCTGAGAACATGGACCAACTTGATAGTAATTTGAGGAAGACCATGCTTACTAAAATAAGCACCTGGATTCAAAGGGGAGTTGTAGCCCACAGCCTGGAGCCTTAGTACAAATATCTAGAAGATGCTTTAAATTAGATGCTTCTATGAGCAGATGCAGTGTTTCATTTTAGTTTAGTTTGTCTGGTTACTTTGTTGCTGCATTCTATCGGCATATTCACTGAATTCAAGTGCAAGGGCCTTATCCATACAGTCATGGAATATCATACTGTAGTAATGTGCAATAATAAACCAGCATACTAAACGAGAACTTTGTGTATGTTTTTGGGGGACTGCCACCAGAACGGAGTTCTAGCTGTAGGCATTGCATAAATCTACATGACATTTTAATTAGAAGTGTTTGCTCATTAAAATGCTACCAAACATCACAGTCACTTTGAAGCAGACATTTTGAATAAATAACTTCAAATTTCAAAAACCATGAGCTTTGCCACTTACAACCAAACGCAGCGACAATGGGGGTACCAGGAAAATAAAAAAAGTTTAATATCTCTTAAAACATTATTTATTCTTTCTACTGTATGTCTAATTGTATAATACATTACTATAAGTGATGCAATAACACTGTATTCAGCTTATTTGTCAGTTGAAAAAACTGCATGTGTGTAAAATGGTATCCTGTTCCCATGGCTACCCAAATTCAGGCCAGTTTTTTGGTTTTAAACTTTCATTTTGCTTTTACCAAAAAATGATTGGACGTCAAATAGCTGAAAGAGTTGATAAAAAACTGTAATAAACATTTAACTAAGCCTTTCCATTTTAAAATTGTATTTTACTAGTAAACAACACATAAAAGCTATGAGAAAAAGGGGGCAGAAAAATGAAAATAACTGAAGTAATTCCTGGTTTAGATTAGATCTACTCGTAACATAAGAATGCAAGAAAAAAAACAAGAGGAGGCTGTTTTAGGTGGGGTCCTAATACATTATTATTATTGTTTTTTTAATCAAATGTTCAACTAATTTGTGAAAAATCCCTAATAGAGCCACTAGGTGGCGAATTTTTTTCAAACTTAAAAAAAAATACCCTGGCTGAACACTAGATGGTGTTTCAAATTATGCATCACGTTTTAAACAGTAAATAGAGCCAACTCTTCAACCCAAAGAAAGAAATGGTGACAATGCCATAAAACCTAAATGCAACATAAAGCAACATAAGATTTAGTCCTACTTTGGCTCAAAGACAGAATTGATGTCATCATGCCAAGGATTTTAGAAATGTATTATTTTCCCTGTCAGGTTCTTATGCTAATATTAGTGGTGTTAATTAAGATTAGCTCAAGCAAAAACCTTTGTCTCACAAACTCAACATGCTGTCCCGTTTTCAGACCCTCGAAAAACGTTTATTAGTCGACAAGAAAATGGGCACACATCCCAGAAAACTAAATCTGAATTGGCTCTGGTAAAATCTTATCTAACGAAGATCAGAGAGCACATTAATCCAGAAGAAATATCTGTGTCCGAGCTGGACACACACCTGGCAAATTTAATTTCCTGCGTTACGAAAAATGACAGCAGTGAGTATGAACCTGGCACAATATGGTCTGTTCAAGCACTGGCAACTTTGATTCCCAATAGACAACAGCATCAGCAAGCAGACAAACCTCCAGCACAGCAACAGCGAGAGAAAAGGAGACAGCACCACCAACTGGCTGGGAGACTAATTCGTAAACTCCTATACACAGCATTCAAACCATCTTTGGTGCCAATTGTATTTTCAACCATACAGGTACGGTCCAAATCTACAATCAAGCACCACCGATGAAGCATCTTAGACCACTAATGATCTTTGACACAGACAGTGACTGATTAAATGCCAATCCACATAAATATTATTCTGGGTTAACCACCCAGCTACTTATCCCGCGATTTCCACGTCGAGCGCAAGTCCAAATTTGCCCCGCCCGTGAGAATAACGTGCAGGGGGTTATATGCAAAGTTTATCACTTCTTCTCGACGTGCTACACTAAATCAAGAGGCAGAATATATGCTACTATAGTCTGCAGTTTTGTTTTTTGCTGTCAGATGCTAAATAAACAAATAACAAATCCATAGGTAAGCACAGCTGCATTCGCCGACTAAAAATTGACACCTAGTACAGAGAATGAGATGAGGGTATTTATTTCATTGTTGATGTTACAAGGGATTGTAAGGAAACCTTGTCAGGACTGGTACTGGTCAAAACAACTGATTTATTCTGTTGATTAAGTACCTACACTTCACAGATAATAATGCATATAAGTTTAACACATCAATGACATGGTGCGTTGATGTGGTAAACTTACTTTCTAATCGCCCTGTATATGACGTGACTGAAAATTGACAATGTTTACAAGTTTTCTGATGTATATGTACCAGATAAAGACGTCAGCATTGATAAAATTATAAATCTAAGAAGTGATATGACTGCACAATGACTTTTTGCCACATTGTTATAATGCTGCAATTGTATAAAAAAATATGTATTTATACTCTTATAATACTGCCATTGGAAAAAAAAAATGTTACGTTGCTACAATTGTAAACAAATTGCTGTTATTTAAGTTCTATTGAAATAATATATTTCCTTTTTTCATAATAACAATAAAAACTGTGTATTTTTAAAAATAAATCAACAATTGTTTTGAAAACTGTCCAAATTGCTTAGGGGTCTAAGAATGAAAAAAATCTGCAAAACAAACAAACAAAAAAAATTAAATAAATAAAATATTAAATAAAAGATTTTCGAATGTTGTGCCATAGGTAGGGTTTATGATCATGGCCTTTTATTTTTATAAGCATCCCAATTGTATTACTCCCCTCTGAAATCTTGTGCTAAATGTAGGCTATTTAGGCCTATTATTATTTTTTTTTATATCAACTGATTTTTGGTCTTTTGCTTTGTTTAGTTTCTTTCTGTAGTATCAAACTGTGTGGCAGTGGAAGGCAGTCTACAAGCCACGGTTCTGAGTTTCTAATGCAGCCGGCTGGAGAGCGGGTTGAATCAATTGAGAAAATCAATGATCGTGATTCTCAAACACTAGGGCACCATGTTTATGTATTTCTCAAAGCCTATGCCTTGCAACATGTAGTGCCATTGCAAAATCATACAAGAAATCCAACATCTCACCCAAAAAATAGTAACTTCAGTAATATGCTGACTCCATGTATCAATGAAACACCACATGATGATGTAGGCCTACACAGTGGTGTGGTTTCCATGCAGTTTAGAATCTCCAAACTCTCTCTCCATTGTCATTAGAATGAGACATACTGGAGCGAGCACATACCACGCACATTCCTCGTGATATAGGAAGTGTGTTGCCATGTAGGCTTGTGGTTTCAATTTCTAAAGCGTTATTTCAGTTACGAATGTTATTATCAATTTATTTCTGTTTTTGTTTTAACGATAATTCTTGTTTTAGTTTCAGTTTCATAGATTTCACTTTGTCAATCATTTGTGTTTCTGTTGCTGTTTTGTATGACTTATGAAAACCACAATGAAGCGCTTGTTGTTGGTGTGGGAAGCAAACTGATTGCACTGTGGAACAGAACTATTTTTTGTTTTGTTTTGTTTTACACATGTGTAACAAGACAAGTTCTGATACGCAAAATGGGCTGAACTACCAGTTATCACCCAATAACACATGGTGATATTAAAATAATAATTTATACCCTGCTTGCCAGCAACGGAAATCACACTCAGCATTATTATTATTATTATTATTATTATTATTATTATTATTATTATTATTTCTCTTTCTTTTTTGTTGTGTTAATTTCTATTTAAGTTTATTTTTTAGATTTTTTCTAAATTCCATTTCAGTTTCTATATTGTTAAGGAAATCATTTATTTCCCGTTTTTATCCATTTCAGTTTCCGTTAGCGATTATAACACTGCTTATAACTACATGATTAATTCTTGTCATTACAATTATAATGATTATCAATAGGGTGTCATTGTTATTGTTTATAATAAGATAGGGCCCCTTAACTATTCCCATATCTGTTCTTGTGAAATTGGCCATAAACCAATTTCCATCAAAACAGGTCATTATGTTTATCACCCAGCCACACCTTACAATATATACCATAGGTTATATATATATATATATATATATATATATATATATATATATATATTTTGATTTCCACTTGATATTTGTACCCTCTATACATAGTTCACAGAGCACATAATTAAAACTCCCACTTATTCTCCACTTGAAGATATAAAATTGTTGGTCCACTTGGTATACATGATCATCACGTTTCTCTACATTCAAAACCTGGTACGACTAAAAAGGATGGGTCAATCGCCTTGTCACGCTAAAATGCTGTGCAAATTGACCAAAACCTTTTTTTTTTTTGTATGGCAACAAGATTGAAAGCCGTACCATGTAGTGGTGTCTGTGTGTGTGTGTGTGTGTGTGTGTGTGTGTGTGTGTGTGTGCAAACCCCGGTTAACAAAGGCAGGCACATCACACAGGGCGAGGCAATCCACACACAGTCAGAGGGCGGGCGCGAACCCGGGACCTCTCGCACTAAAGCATAGCACCTATATCGCTGTACAAAAGAGCCTGGCTCCTTTACAAGAAGCGTATAATCTGGCTTATATATATATATATATATATATATATATATATATATATATATATATATATATATATATATATGTAGGTAGTGGACAAAAAAATGGAAACACTTAATAGGGCGTTGGGCCACTATGGTATCCCGCTCTGTGGAGTTCTCGGCGGACTGTTTTTGATGAAACTGGCTGCTCCCGCCCCAGGTTGAAATTTGCAGTCAATTGATCTGCAGTTGCTCCCAGTTGTTCACCCCTCTTTCAAAGTCACTGAGGTCTCCTCTTCCATGCCATGCTAGCAATAATTATAGGCAACCAGGCTTGTCCAGCAGTTTTATACATGACCCTAAGCATGCTGGGATGTTATTTGCCCTTGCTTTCAATATACTTGGTGTCCCTCATTTCCCCAAGTGTTTCCATTTTTTTTTTTTTAATATATAAGTCAGAAAAATGTTTAACAAGTAATGCATGGGTACTGCAAAGCACTCTCTTTTTTTTAAATGTATACAATATGCCTGGGTTTTTGCTTTGTTTCCGGTACTTTAACACAACCTAAAAACTTCTTGTAAACACAGAAAGCTGCACAATATCAGGCGCCTTGCAAATCCAAATTGGAACTCTGACAGACATTTAAAAATACCCTCCCGTATTTTATTACTGATAGGGTAATTTGCATTTGGAAGAAGAATTTCTCTCCCTAAAAGAAACCCAAATTGGCAGAAAGGTACCACTGTAAAAAGATAGCATGGCGAGTATGTAGGCTACATGAATTACATTTAACAAGGCTACTGAAATATCTTTATTTAAGTTATAATCTTACTTTTAGAGCTTATTAATTCAGATCAGAAAGTCGCGTGTGACTAAGTATTCTGTGTTTTGCTTCTAATCTCCACTCGTTCCCAGCACACGACATCACTGTCTGCAAGCAACGTCAATGAATTAACCTGGCAAATGCAGTCTAAAATTGATATATCAGATAAAATGACTGATTGATAGCAAAAAAAAAAACATAATAACTTAATACCACTTAATTTACAAAAAAATGAAAGTGATTTATTATGGACGCGGGAAAAACACATTAACAATACGCTGTGCAGCGTCAAACTGTCAATCTAGAAATCTGTCGTGTGAATTTCATGTTTTTGTTCCATTATGAACCTACACAAAGGAGAAATACCAGGGGCAGTTGGTTAAGTGTTTGCTTGCTCGTTGAACCCCCAGTCTCGTATTAATGAATTGTGCTTATCTTCTGGGTGATGTGCGTTTCATTTTCCCCTCTCACGTGACACTGGCACCTCAACAATGCCATTCATCCCATCTGTTTACTGGGCTGAAGCCATGCTCTTTCTCAGAAATGTAAGCGCCCAAATCCACCATGCACATGCGCAGTACCAACCAGCCATCAGCCAGGACTGGCTACGATTGTCTGGAAGGAGCACAGCCGGTTAGCGAGCACGATGATCAGGCGATCAGCCTGATCATCGTGTTATACAGTATATCAGTTTGGGTAATCGTCTTTGACTTATTTTAAGTTCCGTGTGGAGGCCGCGCTGCTCCATTGACAGAAGATTCTCTAGACCAGTCCTCACACAGGTTATTGGTTTAATTTTGTTAAATTACAGCATGAAAGGCAAAACGCAATTATTTATTAAGGATTTTTTATTTTTCATTTTTTAATTTTGGGATTAAATTTGTTGGATTATTGAATTCCGTATAAACCAGGTAAAGCTGAAGTCGAACTAAATGTTTTTTTTTTTTGTATTGTTTTTATAACAAACACCCATGAAATGTCATGTAGACACTCACTTCCAACTGCATAGTCCCACTTTCTTTTTTACAGTATATATTGATTACATTAAGACATGACTACCTTACCTTAAACAAGTAAAGCCGCCTAACCCCTGGGCCAAAGTAATGTAGGTTATAGGACTCTAGTTTCCTGGCCTGGTGTGACCTTAACGCCATTATAATGTAAAAAGTCTAATAGAAAGTTGTCTACCAAATAGGAAGACACTATCTCAAAGCAGGTGATCTGTTTCATTGACATAGACAGAGGTTAAAACAATGTGGCAGTGAAATGGTTAACTTCCACGGGACACTATTTGTAATGGAACTTCAATGAGAGAAACACAGAATACAGCTGTGTGTACCAAATACAGACATATCAAATAGTATGCTGTTTATCTCATGCAAAAACCTAAAAACTCAAATTACCTATACGACAGCCGGGTTCTCCCCAGGCCTTTTCAGCCTGACGCCGCCCGGCAAAGTGGCTGTCGCCGCCAGGCTGAAAAAAACCCGATCTACCCATCATGCAGATGCTACTGTGGCTTTAACAATAAGGATTGATTGTGCTTCTAGCAGACTAGATCACTTTTGGGTGAAAAAAAAAAAAATTCTTGGAACCACATGACAGCTGTGTTACTTGACACAACATTTAACTAATCAAAGAGTTGTAGGGGCGGGTTTTCTGTGTTAAGCACTTTGAGAGACTAAAATGTTAAAATGACTGCTAAAAAAATAACCAATTATTTTCAAAGCAAAAATAGTGACAATGAATGGAGGGTTTTCAAAATAAGCTGGCGATCGGAGCAATCCACCATCTAATACTATATTTGTGCTGGCTACTTTATTAAAAAATATGTACCCAGGTGCTTGTGAGAGATATTGGGGTTTATGTATAGAGGCTGTACGCCTTTAAGAAAAAAGGCATGATGGGATATCAGCTGAACACTTGTCAGCTGACATACAAATGTTTAAGTGCAGAGGTGCTGATTACACTCCAGTTTCATGCAACAGTTATGATGGTGACCAAACGTGTTGTGCGAGTACCGTTGTGTAAAAAAAAATGGTTAAAATTAATAGTTGCATTCAAAAAATGTAGAACAGTGAAAAACAAAAATGGCCGTGCATTAACAAAATGCCCTGAAAACTTAACATAAAGAAATAAGATCAATAATTAAGCTAAAAAGGAAGTAAAATGAACCGTTTTTGATTTTTTTGTGAACTCCAATAAACTTACGTTATCTTTCCCCAGTCAAATCGCAGAGTGCCTACATAAGCACGGTAATTTACCATAATAAATAGTAATGAAAAAGATGCAGAACATAAAAAAGAGCAACCAGATACAGTCAACGAAAGACAACACATTATTGAAATTCTTTGTCTTATTATATATTTAAGGTAAGGCAAGTTTATTATTCCATTAAAAGGGCTCCCGCTATAATGTTCTCCCGCCCGGCTGTACAGAATTCCTGGGGAGAACCCTGGGCAGCAATTTCAGGTCACAGGTCAAAACTGGTTAAATTTTGCCTGAACAGTTTTTGTACTGAAAATATAAAATCAGCATGTGACGGCAGCGGATTTTCAAAAGCAAAGCTTAATTAACATCCTTGTACAACCAAAATAAGCCCAAATTAGCACAAGAAAATAGCAAGTTCAAACCCAAACAATCCCTTTCATAGTCTAGAAAACAAAGATGCACATCGTAAACCTGTATTTATGTATCTCGCTTGCTTTACCATATAGGCAAATTTAACATGCAATGTAGATGAAATTCAGTTCAGTATAAATTCACACTAACTCCTTGGAGCACATGTCATCAGTGGTACCAAAGCAATTCTAGGCACTAATGAACCTTTTCATCCTTCCTAGTCACCTGCACTTCTGACCACACCACACTTGAGTGTTTTCCATCCACATAGGGTTAAGCACATTAAGAATGATGTACATTAAAACAACTCTGCATCCCTACAGAACAAACAGGACACATACGTTAATCCTAACAGTGAGCACTAATTGGCCCTACGATAATGTGTTTGATTAATTAATACTTAGGATAAAGTTAAGGACACAAATACCTACACTATTAGCCTATAGTAATTGCTTTTTTTGGCTTTAAAACTGTCACCTTTAAATAATTTGTGTCTTTTAAAAAAGTATGTTTTGTAATTAGAGCCATAGGTAATACATAATATATATATATATATATATATATATATATATATATATATATATATATATATATATATATATATATATAAATTAATCAAATTTCCAATTAACCATTTTGGATGTTTGTAAAATTAATCTGCTACCATGGATCAATGCACTAATTATGTTATTAAATAAATATTTTCTATAATCAAACTAACAGTGAAAAAAAATGTTGTATTACCTATATTATGTCCACTAATGTATAATATTTTAATGTATATCTTATTTTTACATTGCCACCTATTTAATAATGATCAATAAATTAGCAGAACTAGCACACAATGTGTCTGCAAATTTGCAGCTGTGGAAATAAACAGGTCTTGTAGGAGAATACAACTGTTAGTATGCAAGAACGCTCATTTATGTAAATTTAGTATAAAACACGTCTTCATATTTTGAAAAACATCTACCTAATAACTTCCATGGTTAATAATCAATATTTGCAAGCCAGAGGGCAGTACTCCACAATTTACAAAATAATCAAACTCATAAATACTAAAAATAAACTACAGTATATGCTTCACAGCTACCCTGGTAGAAAGTCTTTAACTGTGTTCTCTTTTTCAGCCCACTGCATGTTACCTATCCACACCTTTAATCACAGATACAGCTGAAGGGTAACATAATGTCAGTGTATGTTTTACATATTTTAAAGGTTGACCCCTCAATTAAAACCTAATAATATTCATTAAATTGGAATGAAACAAGTACCTAATAATCCCTTAACTTTTAAGGAGTTTGTATCTATACATTTACTGGTATTTTATTTATAAATAAAACTTGTTTCTTTAAGAACAGGTTATCTTCTCACTACAGTTTAAAAAGCAAGGTCTCTGTACTTGTCTGCTGTTAAAAAGTAAAATATACATGTAACAGGGTCAGCATTATGCAAAATATTATGTTTTTTGCGTATTTTGGCAAAGTGAACCTATACATAAACTTCTACTGTATATTAAAATGCAGGGTAATTATTAATGGCTACCACCTTTCACAGCCATGGTTATTTAAGTAATAATGCACAGTATCCCTGGAAGCAATAACAAGGCAGGAAAAAATAAACAAACAAAAGAAAGAAAAGTATATAGAGAGGCTTGTCATTAGCCTAGTTTGTTGTTTAGAAATATTTTATATTAATGCAAGTGATGGTTCCGACAATTCAACTGTTAATAAACTCACTCTTTTTTTTTTTTTTTTTTTTTTTTTTTTTTTAATCGCCTGCGTGCCTCTTTTTGATTCAGGCAGGGTTTGACAGTAGCCAACCCGTATTTCTAAAGCTGAACTGCATGTCAGACTTTTACAAACTGACTTAATCTTACATCCATAGAAAATGGGTCAGTGCTCACCGTTATACCGCGATCCTGAAGGCTCTTCAAGACGCACATAAGATGGGATATACCTGTGGGCCTTATATATTATTTTAATGTCTGATCAGTGGTTTTTTTTTAATATATTTATTTATTTAAAATACAATAGTAAAACAACGACGCACATCTCTTTTTATAATCCAATTTAATTCAGTATAATACCAAAAAAATGCAAATAAGTTTTGTTTCACAATATTACGGCTTTGGATTAAAATAATTAAAACTATATATATATATATATATATATATATATATATATATATATATATATATTCGTTTAACAATATGAATATAGCACCATACTTAAAAGGTCCTCCATACGTCAGCATTTTTGCTATAGTGCGGGAGCTCAGTGAGTGTGTCATGTCGGGTTAGTCATACTGGCAAGTTACTGTGACCGTTGCGGCAGATTTAAATATTCTTATTAACTTACTTAATCATTTCGCGATATAACATCAATATCTACCCTATACCTTTTAAGCAAGGCTGTATAAGGTACATAAACCTACATGTCACGTTTGCCTGTCCTCCCAGACCTGCACTGTAAGCTTTCTTTGTTCTTCTGTTGTAACACTTTATTTTCATGACCCCCCCCCCCCCCCCCCCCAAAAAAAAAAAATAAATAAAACGCAGTACTAAATAAATAAATAAATAAATAAATAAATAAATAAAAATCGAGCTTGGATTTCAAACCCTCAACCCAGGCAAGAGAAAAAAAAGGAGACAAATTAGCGCATGACACCAAAATCTTCCAGAGTGAGACAGTCTTGTTTTCTTCACCGTTTCTATTCTTCCAATTTTAATCTGTACTAATACATTAATTGATAGCCAAAAACATCAAGACGCTGCAACAGATTCAGTATTGTATATTTTTAGAATATAAAACAACATTTGTGGCAGATGGCAAATATTTATATTTTCTGCAGGTTGCGCCTGTGATTTTTTGAGAGCCTTGCTTCGTCCCTGAGAAAGCACAGACCATGTTTTTTTTTTGTTTGTTTGTTTTTTTTTAAATAGCAAACTGTATTATTATTTTCTTGTTAGTTTTTCTTTTAAATTTACAAGTATCCATGTATCGATTTCCTGGTTTTAAAAGCGAACAAAAGTTTTGCCGCACTAACTATACATACAAGCGAAAACCGTCAGAATCGGCCACATACAGTTAATAAACGTTCCCTCCCCCCTTATCTCTCCGTCTAAACTAACATTTATTTAACAATATGTGTTTCTTTCTTGTTGCATTTGCGATGTTAGTAAATGTAAGCTTGATATTAACTCGGTTAACTACACCGTACAGTAAAGGTTTTATCTCAAATCCCAAAATTCTGTGACAATCCGATAAGAAATCGATATTCAGAATATATATTTTAAAAAAGGTTCCCATTCATAATCAGCATATCTAAACATTATTAAACAGTACCGCATAAAATAGACCGAATGCATTACTTTTTTTTCAATAATGTATACACGATATGAAATACAATAACAACTATAATTCAACAATAAACTTATTTTGAGATTGAGAAAGTCTTTCCCCAGCCATTTACAGTTCCCCGGCAGTCCAGCATCACTTTTAAGTAATACACCTCACACTACGCAAGATAATCTACACGAACCACAGAACACTAAAACACTGTACAACTATTAAGAGATAACTGTAAACTATCCCAAATGAAAAGCACCGTTTAGAATTAAACATTCTTCTACTTACCTTCATCTTGAATCCAAAATGACGTATGTAGGCTATTATTGCTGTCTGTGGATACATATACGCTTATCAGATACTTGTTGAAAAGTTTTTTCCCCAAAATGTTCTGGAATAACAGACATTTCTGCTCTTAGAATTAAAACAGAGACTTTATTAACACCCACCCCCTTCCTCTTATTTTCTTACCTTCTACCCCCTCCTCGGTTCCTGCTCCAGTGGTGGCGGTGTTTTAATCTTCCCCGGTTTTCTTTCCCCCCACACACGTTTTTTTTTTTTTAGTGTGTTTTAATAAATTTCCTTACTTTGTTTCATTTCTCACTTCCATCTTCTTTCATCTCATCAATAAACACACACGCACTGCAGCCTACCTTTGCAAGCGCACCAACCCTCCCCTTCTGTCATATTGGTACACTTTCAAACATGTTACGCCCTCATGGCACTCATTGGCAGGACTGAGATTTCTGATAAACCCGCTTGGCTAGCGTGCACATCAATTCGGAACATCTTGAGCCAATAAGATTATCGCACACCCACGGTTACTGACGGAAGAGTGCGTGAAACTGACGCCATTTTGGCTCTACCATGGCGGCAGCGCTGTATGCTAAACTGTAGACCTACGCGAGCCAACATGGAAACAACAGGAACGCAGTTTCTTCACCCTTTGCACCGCAGAAAGACTAAACCCTACGCACTCCATCCAGCCAACAACGGTAAGAACTTCGGTGCAGCGTTATGTATCAGAATTGGGTTTATTTACTACCAGAACAATAGTTTTGGTGCCGGTAGGAGCTTAAATATTTAGTTAATGAAAGTTTTCAATAAGACTTGTTTTAATTTAGTCCAAAAACACACACAAATGAACATTTACGACCTATCTCTTAAAAACTGTTTGTTCATTGTCAATTATAAATGGCCATCATTTATTGTTACTCTGGATTGGTTAAATGACTTGTCAGAACATTTACGAGTGCCATTTTTTAACTCCTGCATTGGGCGAATTTGCTGTCTGTCAGTTTTTTTTCTGCTATCATGTTAGATTGTATTCCGTCCCACTTTTACTTTCTACGCATTTCTATTTTCTCATTTATTTATTTTTAAAGACAACGACCCCACTTGACCGCAAGCCAATTTTAAAAAAAAGTGACTGACAGTTCAGCTAGCCAGTTAGGCTGCATTTCGCATCGCTGGTCCCAATAGCCTTTGAGAAAACGGTGACTGACACAACGCCAAAGCAATTGGGGCTACGGTTTTTGTTTTGCTCCCCACCCCTGTCTAGACGGTGACAGGTGTGTGCCTGTCTGAAGTCGAGACTATATATGATACTTAAAGCGGCAGACAGCAATGACAATAGCACACATTGTGGCTAAGACACCTATCAGTTGAAGTGAGCGCTGTAGAGTGTGGCACAGTGGATTTTATATAACGTAGTCTTGGATTTTAAAAAAAGGTATGCTACGGTGACAGTTAAAACGCAATCTTAAATAATTAAGTACATTTAACCATTTAAACCACATAACTCCAAAGAATAAAAAATAATTCAGCAGCAGCCGTGTAACAAATGAAAGGAAATACACGTTGTTAACCGTGTAGCCTAGCACTAGTAACGTAACAAATACATCCCAATTGCAGCATACAGGTATGTCTGTGTAATATTCTGAAGTGAAGGCAGTATCTTTCAGGTGTTAATAGGCCTATCTTTTTGGGGGGGGACGGGGGACGGGGGACTCAATGTAACAATATCCACACCTTAAACAAAATCCTGGATACAATAAGTTGATTATATATATATATATATATATATATATATATATATATATATATATATATATATATATATATATATATATATATATATATAATGTGTGTGTGTGTTCAAGCAATTTAAAGGAAATAATACATTTTAATGATGAAGCATGAATTGAAAAAAAAACATGAACACAATGCATGCATGTACATCGTGTATATCAAGTTTCGGTGTATGGTCCCCAAATCCTGAATGTTTAAAATGTCCTCCAGTTTCAGGCAGAAATATTTAATGCCTGACTGAGTTTCTAACTGTACTGGTAGCTGTTTAAGCATGCCATCTGCTGGTATGTTGGGGTATAACACAGTAATATCAGCTGAGAAACAATATCACAATGCTCTTTTCAAGATCAGAAAATGTCAACAGTAGCTATTAAAAAAATAGCAATGCTTCAGATTATATATATATATATATATATATATATATATATATATATATATATATATATATATATATATATATTACACTGATAGAAATATTAGCTGTTTGTCTTATTTACTTTTTGGTATCAGCATCACGTTAACATTTCAGTAATATAAATACAGAAATAGAACATCTGGCCATCATAAATGTAGGTCCTACTTGGAAACAAAAACATTCCTATCTACCTGCTTTAAACTAATTGTAACTGGTTTTAGGACTGTCATTATGTAATAGTATTTTATCATGGATGATTTAAAGCTGGCCAGGATACATTCTTGTAACAGCTTGTTTTAAGAGTGTTCTAAAGACGCATATTTTAATTAAACAATTCTGCAATAACAATCACAAATATGCTTTAATCCATATAAGCAATCGGATGTCTACTGGCTTGATAACTGTTGTTTACAGTACATAGTAGTAGAACATAAAATGTAGTTGCAACTTGATGAGTTTATTCAATTTGTGATTATTAACACATGTTTAAAAAATATTTCTGTTCAGGTTCTTGGTTGGTATGATCTGTGTTCTCTTAAGTGTACCACACAAGAATCAGTGTACAACTGTATTTTCTCAAGTAACTGAATTTACATAATTGACTTTGCAACTGACTGCTGTGATTGCAACTTTGGAAAAAGCACCAGGATTAAAATTTGTTAATGGGATTAAAGGCTCAATTAGTCACGTTTTGCAGAGTAGCAAAATACTTTGAATTGTCATAAACCATGTCTAATTTGCTATGTAAAATTGAGATGCACATTTGTCCATAATATGATTCTGATTGGGAAGATTATATAGTGCAAGAAAAAGGTTTGTCCTGCATATATGCTGGCAAAATAAAATGTAATTTGAAACAGTCTGCTCCTGGTCTGGCAACTGTTAAAGAAGTCCAGTTTCCAATGCTAACAATACAGAAACAAAATGTTTCATTTTCTGTTTTGTACAAAAAAAAAGTAAATGTCACCTTACCTAACCTCTTACCGTGTGAACCGAGAGGTAACTTGTGCACCACCTTCTAATTAATCTTGAAAGACAAGCCTGCCATCCTCCAGGGAAGTCCCAGGTTTCCCCAAAGAAATGATTCATGCCTTGGGATCGACTGTCAGGAGACGGTGCATCTGCATTAACTGTTATTGCATATTTTAGATATTAGTTTAAGTTATTTAAAAAAATAAGTGCTTGTACAGTACATGATTAATTAATGTTGATTAAAATTGGTAAATTACTTCAGTCTCCTGCAAAGTGCATGTACCGTATTCGCTCGAGTAAAGGTCGACCTCGTGTAAAAGTCGAGCCCACCATTGTGAGGTCGAGATTCAGGTATCATTTTTTAAAATTTTTTTCATTTGTTATTGAAACAGATGAAGTTTAGTGAAATAGAAAACAAATTAACAATTGAAATCAAAACTGTTGTTAGAGTACACTTCAGGTGTTAGTTTTCCTAAATATATGTATTTAGATATCCTGATGGCGTCTGAGCAGCAGATTTGCAAAATTAACAATTTTATAAGAACTTCTACCTAGAACCGCCAGAATATTGGTACTTTTGTTGTTGTTGTTGTTGTTGTTGTTGTTTTTGTATAGCCTACAATAGTATTTTTTTGTATACAATCCCCACCCCAACTTCCTTCCTATCCCACAAGGAAGTATGTATTTCAATGGAATGTGGGAGTTGGGGTGGTCTGGCTGTAATTCAATGAAACGGCGTCTTTGTTTTACGTGACAGCTCCTGGATGTAAACAAACCTGGGATTAATTTTTTTCATATATAGACAATGTTACGGAATCATTTTTGCCAAATCTTGAGATGTTTGCGTTTTGATTTGAGAGAAATAAGCATTTGCTCTGGCAACGAGGGCAACAAGAATTTGCCACAACAGTGTCAATGGAGGTGCGCTGTTTCCACAGACGCACTCTGCTGCAGGGTCACGCTGTAACAATCAGCCCTTAGCCTATAGCTAACTATATACGCTCCCAGAAATTAGAACTAGTTACTGTGCCAAATATAAGAATATCTTCTGAGTTTTAACGTCCACATTAAATCTTCATTCTTCATTAGTTTATAATCCACACGGGAAAGATGGCAATGCAAGTACACAGCGGCAGTGTAGTGAATCATAAAAACATTTTCAGTGAAACACAACGAGTCTGTTCTCTCTGAACTAAGTTAACCTGATCTTAACCGAACTTTCTTTCTTTTCAAGCGCTAATACAAACTATTGATAAAGAAAAAATAACAAACAAGCAGCAGTGAGCAAGCCTCAAAGCTAGGCAGCCCCTCCCAGCAGACCTGTCGGTACATTGCTAAGTATTGTGGGTGCGTTCACGGAGATAATTCTGTGCAGAATCTGACCAATTTAGCCAGTGGGTGCGTCACTGTTAGAAGATCATTCTTAGAAGATCATTGGCTATATTGGTCAGATTTTGCACAGAATCTGCTGAGAATCATCTCTGTAAATGCACCCTGTATGTGAACTTGCCTCGTGCGCTGAATGCATGCCTGCACAGGGCTCCCCTGGGTCCTAAACCTTGCTAGGTACAGACAGGGATTGTAGTAACCACACACCGGCCATGACTTTTGCAGACATTAATGGTTTGCTGACAAGGTTTTTTTTTTTTTACTTGTGTATTAGTCGACCCCCCCAACTTCAGGATTGTGTTTTGGGGTTAAATTTCTCGACTTACACTCTAGCAAATACAGTCAATGTATTTTCTGCCTGGCCTTGTTGTGTGCCTGACCAGTAGAGGTCACTAAAGCCCCAGCAGATTTTCGGCAATTCGCCGTGAATAGGATTCGAAACACACTTGCATGACTCACCCAATACTCCATCTGTGGTTATGATTTTAGTGGCTCAGCCATTTTGAAATACATTTTTTACCTATCCTTTTTGAACCTAAGTAAAATATATTTTGTATTGGACATGACAGATCTTTCCTCCACAGACTATACAGAGGGACTAACATAAGCATGAAATTAATTCAGTCCACATTCAATTTTGACATACTGTATATTTAACTTTAAGCTGAAAACAGCAGTGGTATTAATTATTAAATTAGTCTTATTTAGAGGGGGAAAAATCAAAATGCTGGTCTCCGATTTGTTGGTCTAACAGACCTTTAGAAACAAACGCTTGGCCAAATGTGATGATTTTTTGCACAGGTATTTGTTAAACTCTACATCCTTGGTTGGTGTTTCTCTCTCCCTCTCTGTTTCTCTCTATCACTCTACATATACAATTTTATCTGCAGTAGTCTGTACAGACTCATCATTTTGCTACTCAAATGAGATTCAGCTAAAGTGCTGACACTTACCCTGCAGTATATTATACAATTTGAATGTTATGTGACAAATTGTGCCAAGCCCAGACTTTCTTATCCAATGTCTATTACACTTGCATAAGAAAAGACGCAGATGTGTACTACCTTTCCAAGCCTGCAAGTGGCAGCACTGGACAAACAAGCAATATGGTTAAAATTTTGTAAGTAGGTACACATTTGGTTCATGCTTCTTTTATTAATGCTAATGACCCAACCTGTTTTTAGTTAAAGCTGGATTAAAACAAGATGTTTCATTTCAATGGGTATTTTCTATTAAAATATCTATGAATAGATACACAAATAAAATGTATACCAAAACATAACTCAAATATTTCTATTCAAAGATGACGTGTATAAAAATATAGCAGATGTCATTTGTTCACAATGATGTGCCAAAATGTTCCTCTTCTTCTTCCATCTGGGTGCAGTGGGTCTGTACAGATGCAGTATGTAAACTCAGAGAAGGAGGACTTGCAGGCTTCAGTCCGGAAATGTCACTTCCATAGAAAGAGATTGAAAACACATTGAGAATGTTCTGAAAAGGGATTAGATCAAAGAAAAAATAAATAACAAGAACATTGAAATCGGCCACATAACCATATGCTACAGGAAAAGACTACAACACACACAGCGTGGAAATAGGACTGGCAAAGTGTACATTTTCAAATGTTTTTTTTTTGTTTTTGTACTCAGATATTTCATTGTTCAGCATTGTGTTTTGGTGTGCTTGATATGTATGTCATAATACTGTACGTGAGAAGAGATAAGATATTGCAGTTACACATGCAGTGACCAATGCATTTAGCTACAATTTGCTTTCAAAGCTTGAGAGTAAAAACAATTCTTACAGTTCTATCCCCTGTTACTACCAGAGAAATAAGACTTCCATTGACAATATTTCACATTTTGTAAAGAAATGAACTGACACCTGTCAGCTTAACTTACTTTTTGAGAATGGTATATACTATGTAGCACACCAGCAGTTCCCAATAAGGCCATTTCAGTGGCATTATCACTATAAAGCAGAACACAAATGAGGGAAGGCATTTGTACAATGGCTGATATACAATGATGTGACTTTAATGATAACATAATTTAAATGTAAAACTACATTAAACCCATTCATTGGTGATCTTACCCATTCATTTCAGGACTGGGCTACAGGGGGCAGCATCAAGCTTCTGCAGCAGAAAATCATTTTCATTTTTTTTTTTTTATTCCTTGAAATGCCTGTTTTTTAGGATGACATTTTAAAAGCAGAGAAAAAAAAATACAAGGTTATTTTAATGCATGTCTGCCACTAGCTTGAACATTTATGTCAATTGTGGAAAGGGTTATTGTTTTAGAGAAAGCCAGCCTCATGTCCCATTTTTGAAGTAATACACATTTCCCTATTTGCTATAGGCATGCATTTAAATTCTAACAACATGTTTTATATATATAGTCAGACTTAAACAGCACTTTAAACCACGTGCTAGTACTAGTGTAAAATAATAACCTGCTATATAGACGTGCACATGTTATTATCCACATATAATTCCCTATTGATTATCAACTACAGGGTGTGGCCACTTCTAAAGAAATAGTAACCCTACAACACGTTATGTGACTGAAGTAGATAAGACCAAGTGAATTTACCAGTGTCAGTTGCAGTCATCAGTTAGCTGTAAAATGGGTTGAAACAGTGGATGAAAAGGGCACAATAGTGGGTGTACACCTGACGTGTGTATGCCACACTGTAAATCAAGCACTGTGTCACGTGTCTTTCTGTCTTTAGGATGTGGCAAATGTTTACTATCAACCTGTCTGTGCTTGAAATGACTAGGGGTTGACAATGGAAAAAAAACACCTGAAGAACACTGGGGGTGTGGCCACTTTTATCAGGAACACCCACTTCTTCATAAAGATACCAAATGCTGTATCTGTTTATTGTGAACAATGTGGATTACTGAGGTATCAGTATATTTTGGTATCAGATACAACAAGCCTGCTTTTTGCTATGAGTCTGTGTCTCCATTTTCTTTTTGGCAAAATAGTACTGTAAAACTATCAAGAAAGGTTGAAGAAGTTTCTCCTCGTCAAAAGATATGGAGGCTTTGCTGTGAAAACAGAAATAAAACGGGGCCCATTTTAACGAGGAAACTTAACCTCTGCTTAAAAAAGAAAAACAGGAAAATATGCCCAGATCCTACTAGCTTGGCTGGGAAGCTGCTTCCGCAGAGCCAGAATGTTGATCAAATCCAACAATCTGTTGCTACGTGCATCTGTGTGAAGATGTTATGTAACTGTTGTACTTAACTGCTATTGTCAGCACTTTTTTATTGGAATTATATCTGGGGTATATTTTACAAGGTAGTGACTTGTAATACAATGTTCCTCAATTTCACTCAGTTATAATAATAATAACTTATCTTTATATAGCACCTTTTAGCATGGACCGGCATCACAAATCGCTAGATAGAAGACTCAGGTGTGTGAGCTATGCATCAGATGCAGAATCACTTACAACAACGTCTCACCCGAAAGACAGAGCACAAGGAGTTTATTTACTTGCTCAGGTCACACAATGAGTCAGTGGCTGAGCCGGGATTTGAACCAAGGACCTCCTGGTTACAAGCCTGTTTCTTTAACCACTGGACCACACAGCCTCTTGTTGGCTGGAACTGTGCAATATGAATGCAATGTTTTCCATTTTTGGAAGAAGCTGATCATTAGATAATTCTATTCATAAAAGCTGTAGGGGGTAAAGAAAAACTAAACAATAACAAGACAGATTTCTTTAGTTGGACAAAGTGGTGGAAATGTTATCCTATTTATGACCATTACCTAGTAAAATAAAAGACCCTTGAGATCTCATTTACCGAGTTGTTATGGAAAAAGAGAAACATTAGAGGGATTTTATTCAGTCGGAGATATAATGGAGAAAAAACTTACAAAAAAAGTTTGAAACATCTGCAAGGAAGCATTTTGTTGTAAATGCAGTCCTGTGCATGCCTGACCTCCTGACATATGTTATGAGATATATAAAAGCTGCATCTCTTTTTAACATGTCTGTTTAAATGGACAAGACAGAGCTGATAGTAAATGTTCCATTGGCAAGAGCTTGAGTGATGTTGCATCAAAGACTGTATACATTATTTCTAAACCATTTAAAGGATGGCATCTGTTTCTGACAATTCGTCATTCTGCTTTTATGCTATCTTGATGAGAGAAACCATTGTGACAAATGGTACCAATATTATGCAGTTAAAGAAACTTATAGGGATGACCTACAAGTTCCATGGCGAGTCATGGAATCCTACTGCCCATCATTTGGTAGCACCCACCATTACATGTCAGGGTCTCCGTGTTCTTTTCCCCCCACTGAAACATTACAATGTGGATTATTTAACCACCCTGTATAATTGTTTTTTAAAAGGGTTAGCTAAATTGTCTGCTATGTATGCCACATATGTATATACACACTGTATTCAAATAGGGTGCTATTGGTTTGCAGCTATTTTAAACCCATTCCTTCACCCCCTGTCCTCTCCCCTTTTTAAAGCACTTTTAATGACAGCCATCAACAGGGAGAACATTTTAAAAGCATTTAACTGAGCCAATCACGCTTGAGTAGGATGTGTCCTCTTAAAAGGAAAGGGACAGGGATAGCGTAGTGTCTCGAAAGTGATTAACCAATCCACATATGTGGTACATAGTTCAAATAATAGGTTGTTTTATTTAAAAAAAAAAAAAAAAACCCTTCTAATCTTGATGAGTTTAAGTCTATAACTTTGATTATAAATTCTACATTATGTATATGCATGCAACACACTGAACACTGAGCATATGGGAAAAAAATGCCAATAAGTAAGAGTATGCAGATGTTAAAAAAACTGATAAAAATGAAAAATAAAAAAACATCATCTTCTTATTCCTATTGCTATAGTTTTCTATAAAGTGTCAAAACTGTAGTTACAATCTTGGTGAAGTTAAGGAGCCTGGACAATGGCCCTCTTTCATCCACTAACCTGTCTCTCAATTTAAACGTCAAAGCCTTTGTTCTTATTGTCTGTGTGGTTTGCTATGCTGCCTCTCCGCCTCCACCTCTGCAACAGTGCCCCCTCCAGATTGATGGAGAGTGTACCATCCTCAAGTCTTTGACCCTGTGCCTCAGGTCTCAAGATGATGGCTTCATCAGGACAGAGTGGGACCCTTTGGCCAAATCATAGCTCCTTAAAACACAGTTTTATCTTTATTTAAAATACACATTGTGTATGCTGTCAAAATATTCATCATACAATTTAATTTATCTTTATAATCTGATGACTGTGGGCTTTAGATAATTATTGGTAATGGACGGAAAGTATTTTATAGAAATGTGTCTTATTAAAAGTAGTATACACTAACAAGACCCAAGAGTGTCCATTATGCAAGACACATTACAGTGATCTAATACAGCAAGCAAGGTGACATCATCCAGAGTCTGTCATATTGATGGGAAATGGTAATAAAGGGCAGAGATCAGCAATAACTCATTTCTACCGAGAACACATACACATAATGAGACCCACTCCATTAAACGTACTTGTAGGACAAAGAAAAATATACGATCTGCTGCAGATGGTTGAGAACTAAAACCAAGTCTTGGGTTCAACAACACACTTGTAATACAACACTATTCATTACTAATACAGTATTTTCTTTTAAGCAACCCTTTTTCCAGAACATTATTTCATATTTACAAGATATAATGTAAAAAAACAAATCGCCTTCTTTGCGAGTGTCTCGGATAATTAACTTGTTTTTAATACCAGTGTATTTGCCCTGAAGAAACCCCAGAAGAACTATCAGTTACCAGCAATGGCAACCCAATGAACGTGGCACAAATATTGCACATTATATGGTATTATACTGCAATAGAAAACCTGATGTATATTAGTTCATAACACTGTAACTGCTGGTATTCTGCCAAAATGAGATATTGTTAACACTGTGGTAACACTCTTCAAATGTCTCGTACTATAACATCTGCCCTTCTGTTACCGTTGGTAATGAAGTTCATTTGGTAGCTTATTATCTTCTGCCAGTTTTTGAAAGCTCAGAATAATTTTGCAATACTGATGTTCTTTTTTATTTATAACCATTATACCCAGAATCGCAATGCCTTGAACTAGTACAAACAGCTGAAGGCCTGATCAACAACCAGCTCCAATCAGTTCAGACTATTAAGGAATAGCGCAATAAGGACAGATGACAACACATCTAACACAATGAAAAGATGTTTAATGCATAGGTACTAATTCATTACATAGCTAGCCTGATCTTTAAATATTATCATAATGATTCATAGAACCGTACAGTAGATCAATAGGGGGCAAAGATACATTTAAATTGATTGATTGAAATACATCGATGCATATATGTATCAGTTGAGAGTTTGGTTTATAACCTTTTACATACTACAAATTAAAGAGAAAAGGTCACCAACTGAATAGTCATGAAGCTGCTGTTGTAAATGAGGCATGTCACAAACACGTCATGGTTGATAGTTCATCGCAAAATTATACCGCACCTCTGAGATGAATCCCTTAGTATAACCTCTCTCTCTCTGGAAACAAATGTTGTATTGACTGAAATCATTTTTGGTCTGGAAGAAATGTTGCTAAATTAAACCAATGTGTACACAAGCAGGAACCTGCAAGACTGTGATTGAAGTTTCTAATACCTCTTGATCTTTAACAGCTGAAAAATATGATGTGGTCCAAACAGTAAGAGACAAATATCCTCTGAATTCATCAGATCTAACCCTGTGTTCTGAGGGAATGCTCTTTTGCTGTGCATTTGGTGTTATAATATGTTTTAATTTGTATTGTACTAAATTGTATCTTCTGTTATGCTTAATTCTTTACTATAAATGTATACATTTTTAGTACTGTTGGGTTTCAACATATTTATCATGTACGTGTTTAATATTTCATAGTGTCTGACTGATAGTTTCAGCCACAGATCCCTACTGCTTTTGAACAAGACATACAAAAGCAATGTGTAACTATGTAATTGTGGTGCTCTGCATTGAAACCCATATTGCTGTGAATGATTATGTGCTTCTTTATAAAAGCAGCCATGGTGGAACATTAAAATGTTTTAGCTGGAATATGTATTTACCATATTCTAAATAATAGTCTTTGTGGAAACAACAATAGAGAATGGTAGAATATGATGTTAAAGAGTTATTTCAATGAATGATTTGTGGATATTATGGGCTCACGATTTATTTACTTATGATGAGTCCCATCTAGACTCATATTTGAGCCTCACTGACTTTTTATTCATTTTGTCTGCTTTGCTTGATTCTCTGTTTGGAACCTGGTCCTAGATGCCCAATCAATTCTAAAGTATTCGCATTGACTCAATCAATAGACATAAATCAATAGACATAAAACATCTATCATAAGTGAAATGTGTGAGTGTAAATTACATAGATTTGTCTCTGAACACACCCACTGTTATACATGTAATACCCCTGTGATGAGAGCAACACAAACCACAAAACAGTGTACTTTGTCAAGTGACGTTATGCTTATATACAGTATACAATCTGGTAATATAAAATACTTACTCGTCTGTTCAGATATTACTGGAGCACAGACAACACAAATTTTAGCTGCCATTTGTCTGTGAGTTTGCTGACATCCAGGTCAATCTCATAGCCACTGACTCCATCTTCTCTTTATGCTAAGTGCTTGACTATGGGTAGAGAGAGGCTTTTGATTGTTTTGGGATAATCAGTAAATTACCAATTAACTTTACTCCTGAGGCAAATTAAAGAAAAAATGTCCTAATATAGTAAGCCATCTATCTCTAAATGTATTGCTGCACACAGTTTGAATGTTCAAAGACATTTGGGGGATGATGTAAGTATAGGCGCAGTGCAAATAATTGTGGATGCAAAATTAAAATTGCAGTGTGGCCAGGCAATTATTTTGCACTGTGCCCTGTGTAAGCTTAAGAGCAATGCAAATTACTCAACACGCACAAATTATAATAAGCAATTAAGATAACAAGGGTCTCAATGAGCACATCAGTCTATTTAGCGGCCGCACTTGCAAAGTTAGGAGTACAGAGAGCAGTAGTCGCTGTATGACATTTTTGGAGCATGAAAATACAAACCAAAAAAAAAGTCAGAGGAAGGACAGCAAAGTCCTCTTGATGCAGGGAAAAGAAAAGAAAGGTTTTCTGAGAATAAGCTGAGAATCCTTACCGCTGAGATCACTCGGCATGAAACAGAGTTGTTTGGAAAAGCCTCAGCCAACATCAGTTATGCTAGTATCCTTAGGAAACGATACGTATTGGCCTGCCCTTTTTAGCATGACATCCAGAGATTTGCCTAGCATTCTGGAAAAGGTTGATTGGGCTATCCCTCCAGACATTCCAGCTGTGGTCTGAAAGGAACCAGAGGCTAAGTAGTGCAGAGATCACAGCACTTTCACATGTGCAGGAATAGCGGCCCCTAGATTGACGCTGGGGTCTAGCTCATTCCTCAATTAAGGATGACCTGCAGAGTAAATCGATACCGCTTTAGCACCGAATCCTCCGGCATCCCAAACAAAGTGACCATGGGATTGAATATGCAGGGTCTTCTTCATCTTGCCCTTCTCCTCCGAACATGTTCCTGTCTCACCTCAACAAGAGCCAAGTGTGGCTGCATCAGGAAGTGTACCAGTCATTTGGCTACGGCCCTGTATACTGATTACACTCCTACATACAGTTATGTTAAACTTCTGATACTTCTCAAGTATTCCTTAACATTAGAAGGTGTTGGAAACTGGCCAACTAAAACCTCCAGGACTAAATATCTCAGCTACAAAATCGGAGAAAAATTTAGCAAGAAATCAGCATTGTTTCTGCATAAAGTAGGTGAGGGCATATCCCTAGATTATTGTGTGACCAATTTAAAGCTAACATCCAAGACGTGTGAATTTAGGCAGGAGTGTGAATAGCAAAGGATTTGTGAGTGGAATATCATTTTAAATCAGGTAAGCTTGTTAAGAGAAATGGCTTTAAATATTAAATGAAGTGTGCGCATGTTTGCAAAGTCAGTGAGACAACAAAAAAGCAAATGACAGGACAGTGTAGAACAAAGACAAACAGAGCTCAAAGGTGACCTACATAATGGTTGGAAAAACAAGTAAAATATGTGCTTGCAATGACCCAGCAGGGAAATGTCCTGCATGTGGCCAGCTGTGTAAAAAAAAACGCTGCAAGAAAAATCACGTCTCCAAAACTCCCACTGCTACAGCCAAAGAAACAGCAAGGGAAATATACGCAGCGAAAGACTGTGACAGTGAATCTTAAAAAAATCCTCATATGAACGATAAACAGTGACTCTAAAAATGAGAAATGGGTTATAAATTTGCAGGGTAATGAAAGGAACACCATGAAATACAATATTGATACAGGAAAACAAAAAGTTAATGTAATCCCTGCCAGATTGTATAGTAGTCTAAGCACAAGATTATCTACCTATTGAGATAAGAAACTCCAAGTACTTGGCTGCTTTAATTTAAACTATACTCTTAAGAACAAATTAAAAGGTTTTCTCAAGTCATGCTAAACTCACAAGCGATATTGTAGTACTAAAGGTTTAAACCTAGTAGGTTGATTAATTGGAGTGACGAAAGAGAAGAAATCAGATTCTGATACACACAATTCAAGAACGCTTTTGAAGGTATGGAATTCCCGATTGGCCAAAATGAATTTCAGATAAACTCTGGTATGACACAAGTGATACTTACACCACACACAGTTCATTGGCCATGAGAGAAAGACTCAGAGATGACTGAGATGCTTGGAGAAATTTTAGTAATCAAAAAAGTGTCTAATGAGTGGGTGAAATCTATGGTGATTGTTGAAAAGCCAGGAAAAAAGGTGTCTTGAACAAAGTGATAAAGAGGGAGCACTATCAACTGCCTACAGTCTGTCGAAAGCAACAATATTTACAGATCTGTATGCCAGCAGAGAATGGGCAAAGCTCCTCATTGCGCCTAGAGGGTGCAGATTTACTAGAATAACCTTTGAAATGTATTCAGCCCCTGATGTCTATCAGTGATCAATACAGCAAACATAGGAAGGTTTTGAAAGTGTGGAAAGCTACACTGATGACATTCTAACATAAGGAAAGACCACAAAAGAGCACAATGAAAATTAAATCCGTCGCTGGTTATCTTGAGCCCTGGGCCATCAGACCAGATAGGTAATTGGCTGTACTGTTAGCTACATGTTATGAGGTCCACCTATTCCCCTCTGCAGCAATGTCATTGAGAGCGAAATCACTCTCTTGTATTATAAGTCCTGTCTAGGTTTAGAGTCCTGTCTTCTCTCTAAAGATGTTAAGCTTAAGAAAAAGCCTGTAATTCCCCCCCCCCCCCCCCCCCCCCCCCCCCCCCCCCCCCCCCCCAACAATATATAGCAGTATGCAACTGTACGCTTTATTCCATTGATATTATATTACGACATGTAATGTCCGTAATTACAGCTGTCATAACATTAAATGACAAATTAATGTTATTGATGTGGTATTCATGTAGCAAATGAAGAAACGCTGCCTGGGAAGCATTCGTGATCCTATGCACAGAATACACAGTGAAGTCTGCAAAGCTACAATCAGCTGCGCTAACATGAAACATTTTTCTTTTTTCTTTTGTTTTTCATGGGTCCCCCTGGAGTGTCCCAGTTGTCACCCATTAAATTCGGCCCTGTGATAAACTGAGAACATGTATGTGGAGCGAGACACCTCAGACTGGTTCCACATAAATACAATAATGAAATACTGTCCAAAGATAAACCAGATAATTCAGCCACCATCTCAGAAAGCTGAATCAAAGCAACAAAGCAGATCTGCAACTTAATTCAGAAAACTAATTCCCTACAGTGACTACAGTGAATGTTACCAGAGAAAGAGGCTGTTTTTCAAAGGGATTGTTGTGCATACAATGCATTTAGTAAATGTAAAGTGCTGACAGCCAAGAGAGCAACCTTTAATTAGTTTATGTAAATGAAGTAGTGACCTGTTTTACTTTTTATTATTTAGTACTATCTTTTTTTGCAGCAGTTGCAAAACAACAAATAAATAAATAAAACATTACTGAAACCCCAATAAGTTTTAAGAATATGGCCCACAGCTGGAAGTGCAATGGGCTTACCATTTAGTATTTAGTATTCTTGCCATCTTTTTAATATTTTATATTTCTGTAGGAAGAAAGAAACTGCTGCTGATTTGGGTGACTCTATTTTCATTCATAAGTTGTCACTCCAGAGCAGGGAGCACAGCAGATCAATCCTACTGTGCTTCATTGAAGTGAAAGGGTGGGTGAGTAAATGTGCACTTGTATTGTAATAAAATTTAATAATAATGAAGTACTCTAGATCATGAATGAAACCATCAATAATAAGTATATTGTGGCACTTGCTTGCTGTTTATGGGAAATAGCGACTGATGGATGTCAGGATGCCAGAAATTAAGGCAATGACTGCATCGACTCACTGCACAAGGACACTTTTATTTAGGCCAAGCCCTAAACACAACAACCAGGAGAAAAGGACGTCCCTACCTGACCCTTGTGGGCCACAGGGAGCAGTCCACACAGTCACGTCACATCTCTTTCTGCCTGATCTCCTGCCTCTGTGTATGAACATGGCACAAGGGTGTGCTACTGACTGGCGCATCCTAGCTTGAGGTGGTCCTTTAAAAAATGTTGAGTAGTGCAGTTAACCTTGAACTTTAAGCAAACAATATAAGGTAGGGCTTTCTCAGTAGCAATTATGAAATTTACATTTTAGAAGATTGCTTTTAAATTGGGAGGACAGCTTATTTCCTCTCTTCATACTGGTGTCTACCCTATTATTTTTTTTTTTTTTTTATAAACATGCCTAATTTGTGTTTGAAGGTACCACAATAAGAATTATATTGTTTTTATTGTTTCATGAGAGCAAACCCAGCATTATAGGTGTGACCCCACTACAGTGTTCAGACAATTTCTAGGTACCATGGTAACCGTTTGGTGCATATTGACTCTGAAGAAATGTTGTTACCATAGCAACTGTGTCTGGGCCTGTGGGAGGTTGATGAGAGTTTTATATCTTTAGCCATAAACCACTACTTGTTACATCTTATACTGATTTGCAGCAAAGCTGTTTTCAAGTAAAGCTCTTTTTATATGTGGTTTATTTAATAAAAATGAAAATGTGTTATTTATAGATTTTAATTATTATGCAATGTAAGACAAAGCAGGTAGAGAATGCACACATTAGCAGAGGAAAAGCAAAAGACAAGCAGCCAGTGATTTGTTTGCTTTTTGCCTTTACAATTTGGAGCATGGTTTTGAATCCAGTTTAGGTGACCCACTAAAGGAGTTTGATGGTCTCAACCAAGGCCCTGTTGACTTTAGTAATCTGGGAGAGGCGCATCACTAAATTGCAGGGGGTGTTCAGTTCAAGTTTGAGATTAGGGGAGTAAACCCCGATAGAACAATGTGGTTATTTTTAGGTGTGGCTAGTTTCTGTCTGGTTCACTGAGACATCTGTCTGCTGGAGGTATTTGTTATATCCATAATTAGGGGATGGCCACTGTAAAATGAATCCCCCTGCTGGCTTTCTTTATTGGTTTGCTTTGGGTGTTAATCCCATGTAGGAAAGGTTTTGGACCAAACGGCATTTTTGGCTGGGCCATGGTGTCAGTCAAAGTGGCAGAGAGGTAGGGAGATATAAGAATCAGAGGCTGATGGGCAGGGAGAGCGGAGTGAGCCGCGATGAACAACAAGTTGGGGCACAGGCTGTAGTATGTGCTCTGGTTGTTGTATCTGCAGTGTAAATCTAAAATAAAATCCCAGGGGTGATACGCTCCACAGTGAGTCTTGAATACCGCATTTTCTTTTATATTTGGATATATTTTCAACTTAACAATTACTCAACATTATTAATAATAACATGATTTGTTGTACAGTATTGTCCATTATTAAGAGAATAATAAAAAGTTGAAGTTTCAGGTTTAGTTTTGCAGTTGATGTCCTATGAATATTACATGGTATTTTAGAAAAAAATAAATAAATGTGTACCTGTATTTTTTTTTTCTTTTTTATGCTAGATTTATGACGTGTGGTTTTTCCAAAGACAGAGAACATAAATGACATCAGATCTTAATGAAAAAAGTAACCATTTTCAATTTTGTGTCCATATAGTCTGAGATCACTATAACCATCAAAGCTAGGTGCCCTTTGGCCTTTTTCCATTTGTTTGATATGGATTAAGTTTTTTTTTTTTCTCCAATTTTGATAGCTTTGCTACCTCAGGGCTTCATCTAGATGTAATGGTAGAATAATGCAATTTCCAATAAGTGAGTCAGATGTTGGAGCATAATGTGTCATGTAAATAAGTTAAGCTCCTTTCAGCATTGCTTCCATTAGAAACTGGTAAGTACAATATGTTCAAATGTAATGTAATGTAAATATTGCCCGAAAGACCTTGCAGTGACTGCTGATCGTTACACACATCTCCCACAACCAGTCAGCAACTTGGGCGTTGTCAGGTAAGGGAAAAGTAAATCTCAGCTGACCTGCATAACTGTTAGCTCCATTGTAAGATTTTGGTTTCTGCTGATGTTCCTCCTCCCTTAGGAGGTGTCTGTTAATTTCATAATGATTAATGATGGGTAAGGAGGCTGTGTGGTCCAGTGGTTAAAGAAAGGTCCCCGGTTCAAATCCCACCTCAGCCACTGACACATTGTGTGACCCTGAGCAAGTCACTTAACCTCCTTGTGCTCTGTCTTTCGGGTGAGACGTAATTGTTAGTGACTCTGCAGCTGATGCATAGTTCACACACCCTAGTCTCCGTAAGTTGCCTTGGACAAAGGTGTCTGCTAAATAAACAACTAATAATAATGATGGCCCGAGAGCAGCTCGGATGGGCACATGGTAGTATATTATCTTGTATTGTACAACAGTAGTTTACTGACCTTGCCTTTTGCTTGACGCTTGCTATCATTGTGGTCAATTATCGAGCCTCGATACCTGTTGTGTTAGGACCATTACAAAAATATCACCAGTAATAATACAAAAAAGCAGTCCATTGCACTATATTTTAATGTAATTTATTGCAAGTATTTTATAAAATAAGTATAATACATATAATAAGTATTTAATGAGTACTTGGCAGTACAAATGAAAAGTTACTGCGTTGAAAATACTGCACTAAATTGCTTAATTGGTTATTGTCAAACTGAATTCTTAGTGCTACTTGCACATGTCAACAAATAGATTCACTCATACTTACTAGGGGTGTGCCGTGTACAAGCATAAACAAGTATTTGCAACGAGTGTAGTCATCCCCCCCCCCCCCAGTAAAAGTTATTTTGCTATTACTTGTTAATCTGAGAAAAAAATATATATGTAAAAAAAGGCATTGAATCAGCTTCTCACTCTAATAGGACAGTGACCACTGTCCATCTCAAGTCTAGAAGCAGAGAACCTATCTGGAGGGGGGGGCATCAGTACAGCAGTCTTTGGTGACTCATCCTCCATTAGGGGCCGTCTAAAATTATCAAGCTATTTCTAAAAGCATGCAAAGTGTGCGCCAGGGGCGGGGGGAGGGTCATTGTTAGTGCACCCTTTTTTTTAAATAAAAAATAATGGCACGGTTATACAGCTTGCAGTGTTCACAAACCTTTCTGAAACAGCACGACAGACAATATAGATGTTACTTTTGTTGACTAGGAAAATGCACTGCTACTGCGTGCTTTCAATGCATTGTGATGAAAAGAAAAGCAGGAGTGTATCTCTGTTTTTGTACTAGTTATTTTGTTGTGAGATGTTTGTCTAATGGGTGTCTAACATACATACATCTTGTAAAACACTTCAGTCTGCTATTTTTTACACACTGTTGTTCCATTATACATTTTGTTGAAAAGAAAAGCAGCATCTTATAAAAGGACAGGGGTTTTTATCATAACAAAGATAAGATATATTTCGAGTTGCTTATATATTTCATTGTCTTTAAATTTGATCATCCTTTCCTTGTTTTAGTTAAACCAATGTAATATAACCGTTTTTTGTGGGTTTACTTTTTCTTCATTTTCCTTGTTGATTTATTTGATACCTGGTGTATTATTTTATGTGGTGTGGTAGTACACACAGACAAAAACTTTTAATTGACTTTGCACACACAGGCTTTTGTCTGTTTTGTTGAAAAGCATTAGGTTTTAAGATTTAAGATGTTAATGCAATGCTCCCCAAGGGACCCCCAGCCAATGCACAGCCAGCACACAAACCTGCACTCCCTTGACTGTATGACTCACCATGAACACCACATGGCTGTGGCTTTACAAGGTGAGCCACTCTTGGATCTGCTGAACTAATTTATTAAAATAATTGTGATTGTCATAATTTTGTTCAATAATGGCAAAAGCCAAAAGCCTGGACACACATGAGCAGAGAGGTACCGTGCGGCATTTTGCCCTGCATATTGGTAACCATGTATTCCTAAGACTGTGGTACAGCCAAGATAAAGTACTCTCACGGAAAAAAAAAAAACAACAAACAGGCACATTATAGCAGCTGCAAATTATTGCTACCCCGAGGAATATTTTGCTGCTGCTGCGGTGGGTGTAAACCAACCAGAAGTGAAAATTGGGTTTGCATCACATGTCACATGGGGGAAATCTACAGCTTTGAGAAGAAAGATAGAAGGACAGCTTCTACTTAGCAAGCGATATTTAAGGGTATGTCGTTCTTGTGTGTCCACCAGAGGAGTGGTGTGGCATAGTGCTGCCAGGAGCGGTCCGGTACCACCTCACTCATGTTTGTACTGGCCTTGACAAAGGAATTTCAATCCTTACAACTCCTAGGGGCCTAGTCTCAAATGTGTACTCCAGTCTTTATTGACTCCTATTTTCTTAAAGGAAAAATATTCATAACAGTGAGAAATAAACAACTCAATAGTGTTTAAGAGGCCTACTCAGATTTTTTAAATGTATAGGTGTTTCTCAAAAAATAGCGATTAAACACTGCACTGCGTTACTCTGTGTTGATTTTCTGAAAATCATTATGTGAGTTTCTGTGGACATAAAAGTTACTTTCATTTGCTCAAACAGAAAACAACAAGGTTGAAGCAGAGGGCAGTTTGAAAAGCTATGTAATTGGAACAAAGCAACACAAATCATTAGGATCTCCACTTTAATGTACATCTGATAGAGGAGCACACCCCCAGAAGAATTCCCCATCAACATTTGATACAGCATTGTCGTCTGGATGAATGCAGTTACCAGATCTGTGTTTGCAGATCAATGCTGTCCAGCTCTCTTTTGCAGTTATTTGCAAATAGTGTGGATAATGCAATCTTCAGACCAAAATGACCTAAAGAAGAACAAAAAAAAAGCAATGCTTTATCTCAGTGTTTTAGTGAAATTGGTATTTGTGTTTATCAGCATGTAAACATTATTTGTCCAATTTTATTGGAATTTTGGAAACTATTTCTATGTAATAGATCTGTGTTATTTAGTATTTTGTCTATTGCTGCAGCTGTGATAGTATGTAACAGGACATTAATATATGTGTATGAACATTGGCAAATAAATAATTTATTTATTCTTCATTGTAATACTGACCTCTGCTTTATCATAACTGTTTCTTCTCTAACAGTAAGGGCTTATTGGGTGGGAATAATGTTTCTGTTTCATGTGCCCAGACAAATTAAACAAAACATGAAAATAAAGATGGCAGCAGAAATTACAATAAAGAATCAAACTAATTGAGCCCTGAATGGTTCACCTGGTAAAAGCACAACCTCTTTGTAAGCAGAATCATTTATGTAGTTATGGCAGTGCAGAGTTGGAGGCTACTACTGGCCTGGCCAGGCTCAAGTGGACACCTGCATGGATGGCCTTTGTCTTCCAGGGGCCAGGAACCCAGCAATTGGTGTTCTGCTATACCTCATTTAGGGTGCCTCGATACGATACCATGCACAGTTTCATGATATTCGATACTCTATTCGAGACTCTGGTGCCTGAGAGTCAGCACTGCTTCCTCCCCTCTCACAAGCCTGTTAGCAGAAAAGATAGAGAACAGAACAAGTGCACCTCGGACCTCTCAGATTTATCGCCAGACTGAACCCATTCCATTACCAAGCTAAGTGTATGGTTATTAACTGTTATTTTATTTAAAAGAAAATAAGCTACTTGTTTTTCCTCCATTTCCAGAGTCTCTTATTATGCTTCCTTCTTTAATCAGCTTAGAAACAAATTGAGAATATCGCCTTTAAATGCATCATGGAACACAATTTGAAACTGAGGTCAAAGAATTCAATAATTTCTCATTTTAAAAATATAGGCACGATAAATGGTCTTCTAAGAAGGACACATTAATACAGCAACAAAAATAATTTCAAGGTTTCCAATGCAGATGAACTGATCCGTTCTGTAGCATTATAAGCCCTAACAATGGTGAGTGGAACATCTCAACATCCAAGGCTATGTACTTTATATTATACAATGTAGTGGTTAGTTGATGGCTGGATATTTTTTCAGATGTGTAAATCCAATTTCTATGTAATTGTCATTGCTTGAAATTGCATGACATATCTGTAATTCAGAAGCATCACAAACAAAATCTATATACATTTATAATGTATGATCAGTTATAGGTAGGGAACTCAAAATTAGAAATATCAGTGTTTAAAACTGCACCACAAGCCATAGTAACCTGCATGAGAGCTCTTCATCAGAATCTAAATCCAACATCACCAGGAACAAATGACGACACCCTGTACATGTATTGTAAAAAAAATGTGTTGATATATGATTGCAGTAAGACCTTTCACATCTAAAAGGATTATGTAATGGTATGGCATAATCGGCCATTACTAAGCAAACTGCTGGTAATTCTCCCTGCATCTGCTTGTATTACTAATTGAAACCATACTTCTTCCTCTCATTAGCGAAACTGTATTGAATCACAGGTGGTGGGTCTAAACTATAAGGGTGTGTCAGGTACTTGGTTCATACATCAGACCACAATTTACAAATAGTTAAAAGACCAGACTTGAAATACATAATCTCAGGTCTAGCGATAAATATTCAATCAATGCAAGACAGAGGGTTGACAAGTAGAGCTGTGCAAGCTTAGCAAAATCTGCCTTGCAAGCAGGCTTGCGTTTTTTCCACAAAGTTCTCCAAGTTTGTGAGGCTCTCTGAAAGTGAGCCAAAATCCCATTTCAGTCCTTTTGAAATGTCAGCAGATCTAATTCTGCACATGATTGTGGGGCATGCATGCCTTCTCACACTTGCAGGCTGACAGCTTAGGAATTTTTTTAAGACCCTTTGCTAAAAACCTCATGCCTTCAGTCAATAAATACAATTATCCCTTCAGAGAAGCAAATGTTGACACATCAATAATGAGATTCACCCTTTACCAATATTTAATCAATTTTTGTGAATGGCCAGCAGTGATTCTTGGCTCATAACAAAACAATCTTCAAGAATAGCATCAATGGTTTAAGATGAGTTTTTGTATACAGTACCTGCACACTCCATACATATAAATGGTTAGAAAGAATCCTGAAGCAGCAGTTTGAATAAAGCAAGCATCACATGTTTCTTCACTAACTCAATATGCATAAACTTGCTAGGATTACATCAAAGAAAACAGTGGTATACTTGCATCTGAATGTATATGTACCTATGGCTACTAAGAGTCTTCTGACCTTATCCCAGATGTACAGTATTTGACATCATTTGATTTTGTCCATAGAATAAAGATGATTTTATTTTCAGATCAAGTAAACACTCTCAATCATATTTTGTTTCTTCATCCCTTAGTACTCTTTTTGTCCCTACATTTAAAAAAATTTTTTATCTAGAGCAGTGGTTCTCAAACTTTTTGGACCTCACACCCATCTTACTTATGTCTGTGGTATTTCACACCTCCCACATGTACTTATACTGGTAAAAAAAAAAAATCCAACATGGCTCTGGTTTCTCTGTATGTCTGTGACGAAGTGCCCGCCCTTTGTTATTTTCTGTTTATATGTTACGTGTTGTGTGTAAATGTTGGTGTTTAGCGATGGCTGCACGGGATATAAATGGGTGTGTGCAGCACGAGTATTTAAAATGTATAGTTGTAGTTAGGCACGAGGATTGCACATCACTTCACGTGCAGATAAAATGTGTATAATGTGTGTCACGGGATTGCACTTAATTAATTCACGTGCAGTTGTACCGAGATTCCAATTGAATGATTGACTAGCAATCGAGTCTCGGTACAACTGCATAAAAACAGCATTTTTTCACTCACTCGGGGTTGGGTGTTCATGAGTGGAGAACGGGTGAGAGAGAGAGGAGAAAGAAAGAAAGACAGAAATAAAGAAAGATCATAATGTTTGTTTTTGCTTTACTCACCGTGTTTGTTTGTCTCTGTGCACCATTTGTTAAGTGTTGGTTCGTTTTGTTTATATATTTATTTTGGCGCAAGTGCCGTGTCCTGTTTTGTGTTCTGTCTGTTTAAACCTTTTATTTCATTTAATAAACGCTGAGTGCCACCATTGCACTCAGCATTACTCATCACCACCGTCTGTGTGTGTTTCTCTCTCTGGTCTGAGTTCCTCCTGGCAGCCAGCCTGTCACAATGCCACATTAAATTTAGCACAAACCAGCCACCATTTTGCGATACCTGCACGATTGGTGTCTTCAATAATAGTTGTATCTATAACGTATCAACAGAAACAATCAATCATTTTGTTACAGACTTTCTAACAAGTCTGACACAAACAATTTTGGCTGTTACTTAATTGAACATCATATGTCCTACGTAGGACTTTTTAACTCCTATGTAGGACTTTATATCTCATAGAAGATATAAAGTCCTACGTAGGACATATAAAGTCCTACATAGGAGATACGTGTTTTTGTTTTGTTTTTTTAATTGGCACTAGGACGCTTCCATACCTTTCTCATACTTAACAACATTTCATATGGCTTTTACCATGATTAACTGCATCAATATTTTTTGACTGGAGCGCTGACAGTTCTTTAGTACTTTGACTCTAATGAGCTCCGAACAGTGTTGTCTCTTATTCCTTTGTCTCAAAAGAGATGTCATTTCTATGATCTTTTAGGAGACAGGTATCCACCTAATTATATGTTTGTCCAGATTTTTAACCCACATTAATTTTGAGTAGGCCTACTAATTACTGGGGTTGGCAACTGAGTTCATCCTATTAGTGTGCTGTGACCACTTGTTCTTATAAAACAGGAGCTTTATGGATTTTAAAAAAGTCTCAGTCAATATCTTTTGTCCTTCCAGATGGAAACTGCCCTAACCTGTACAACAGATCTGGCAAGGCAGAAATAATCTTAAACTTCGACCACAGCTAGTTATACAAGAAGACATTGTTACCTTTCTGTCAAGCGATTCATCCACTAGGGATTCCTTTTCTGTCTGTCTCCTCAATTTTGATAACGTTGTCACAAGAAGATATCTTTCAGTATCTTGATTTACAGCGTCGCACCTGTGGAATACTTAAAGAGCTTAGTGAAACGTCTCCTCTATTTTTTTTTATGTCAGGAATTCGGGTTAGACATGATTGACTTCCAGCTTCCCTTCGATATCTACATCCAGTCACAATAAGGGATGTGTCTCTGCACTTCACATTATCCCTAACCTAAACACTGACCTGTTGCACAATTAACATATTTTAATGATGTTGCTGTGAAAAACCTAAATCAGCTGAAAATAATACGTTACTCTAAAAGTGACTTATTACAGTATTTTGTGCGCTCCTCAAAACTAAAAAAAAATAGCTCAAATAAAGTAACTCCATAGTTTAGCGGTGTAGCTTTGTCTATATTGTGAATGGGCTATATAGTAATACAGATGTATCATGTTTGATACAGCCCAGTCTGATGTAAGTGTTTTAAATGTTTAAAACAAAATCATATTGACTTTACATTTGAGATATAAGAAAATGATCTGTTAGTCCTGAGCTCAAACTTTGCTGGTTGTGAATCCCAGTGATTCCCTAGGTTTGTTGATCTTTTGGATATACATTGTGTTACAGTGGAATATGCTAAAATATTTAAAGATGCAGTTTCACATGTTTGTTTACTACTTCCAGCATCAAGACAAGAGGGAATCAAGGAACCAACATTTCTATAAAGAACATTTCAAGCTCCTGCTAATCCTTTCTTTTTTGGTATACATTCTGGAGAAAGAGACAAATATGTGTTGACACCCAGTTTAACAGACCATCTTCACTGGTAATGCTATATGAAGATTTGGACAATACCTCAAAGCAGGGTCTCCTGTCAGAAGTCAATACATTCTACATACTATCTCTGCACCGTAGCTGATTAATAAAATGCACAAGGAAAGGGAAGTTGAGAGAAGATATGCCCGACAGACATTAGCCACCATTAGCTTGTCTGAACATGTATATTGTCTAGTAATATTATTAATATCTAAAAGCATTATTATTATTATTATTATTATTATTATTATTATTATTATTATTATTATTATTATTATGTTTATTTAGCAGACACCTTTATCCAAGGCGACTTACAGAGACTAGGGTGTGTGAACTATGCATCAGCTGCAGAGTCACTTACAATTACGTCTCACCCGAAAGACAGAGCACAAGGAGGTTAAGTGACTTGCTCAGGGTCACACAATGAGCATATAGTCAGAGTTAGCATACTACTCAGTCAGCTCTTTGTGGATAGAGTGTTGAGTCTTATTAAAATCTTTGAAGCAGTAAGTTTTTTAAGTGAAGAGCATAACACAGCAATTTTGAACACAGAAGTCTGTGTGATGTTTAAAGTATCAAACAGCTCATGTAGGCTGCCAACAGAAATGCAATTTAAACTGTGTGCCTGTGCCTGTACACGTGTCAGTAGTTGTTAGTGCTGCTGTAGCACTGGTTTATGCAATTGAGGCTTCAGCACCATCTTGGATGTGTTACCAAGATTGTCAGGCTTTAGTTATCTATTCAGGTATTTTTGAAGTGGTAATAAAAAGAATACCTAAATCTTATTTGATTACAATCTGAATAATGTTTCTGGGGTTGTTTTTATTTAGTTTTGAAATGGTTGCAAGGGTTACAGTGTGGTTTGGGTTGATTACCTGGAGAGAGCTGCTGGCAGTCTTTTGCTGGACGACTTAATATAATTTGAAAATACATCAAAATAAATAAATACATTTTAATCTTTTTTTTTGTTTGTTTTATATGTGAAATAACAAATACACTCCCAAAATACAGGTACATTAACTGCATGTAGTCATACTGTAGTTATCATTTGCCAATATTTACTACAAGCACACCCAGTAGCACACAATGCTTTGCTTGTGAGGATAGAACTCCATATATTAACAATGTGTGTTTTTCCAGTCATATCATTTTGTTAATGTATTAAATAATGTAACAGAAGTGTAAGTGTGTAGCTACACAGAAGTTTATGTACCTGTATTTTGAAATGTATCCAAATTAATAATGGGCCATGTTTTAAGCATACTAACACACTTGATGATATGAGTTGTATTCTGAGGTGGATCATGGTTTCTTATGTGTTATTGCTTACGATTCCTTAAATCGTTCAAACTAAGAACTTTCTGACTGCCTGCTCGGGTTAATATTGCTCTTTACTGCAACAGATAGACAGTGATCAACGGAAAACCATACTGTGCCTTTTTGAAATACGGATCTAAATGCATTAACCAATAACCTTTTTATATTTCATGAAACGACTTTGACGTCTCCGCCAGTCTTGACATTTAAACACATAACGCAGCTCAACATTTTCTTAAGCCAAGAAAAAAGCTGTGAAAGTGAAAATTTAACTAATGGAATTCTAGATGGGTTGAAAAATGGGTAACCTTCCAGTGTCCTTAAAAAGTAGAATAAAGTTCCATTCATTTGTTATATATTCTGTGTTCTGAATGTCTGCCCAGTCCCTTGACAAAATGGAGGCTGTCTGGTCTGCTAAACCAAGTCTAAATTAAGACAACAGAAAAAAGGACAGAATGCATACAGCATGAGCAGTTCTTGTTTTCTTTGTCTTTTACAGGAAAGCTCTAGATGACATGACAATATTTTCAGCCAGGCTAGATAAGTAGGATTGTATTTCTGTAATTCTTCACAATGATGAGTGTAGTGCAGTTGTGAACACCCCTGACTGTTATCACCTGGGAAATCCAATAATCTCTATTAGAAAACCAATTTTAAATTTGCCCCCCTCTCTCACTTTACTGTTCTCAAGCCAACAACCAACATGATTTATATCACACAAAGGTTTGAACTTTCAGCAGCACAGGAATTCTAAGCTAGACTATTAAATTGATCATTGAAGAGAAGTTCTTGGAAATGGGTATTTCTTTTTAATCAGTGGTGCTGAGGATGGGTTAAAAAAGTGTATAGTGCTTATAAACTCATACAAAGGGTGGAAATTGAAGAGTGTTTGATTGTTTGGAATGTCAAGATGTGTGGTGTTTGTTTGTTTGTTCCAGTACGTACCCAATTTTAAGATTTCTTTTTTGCGCACCAATTTTAGATATCGCACTCATGTACACAAGATTAATCGAGCAATTCGTTTATATATATATATATATATATATATGGTGGTCATATACCAGACTAGATATTGACTAATGCACCCAACACCAAGTGAACAGGTGATTGTTTGTTTATTTATTTTATTTATTTTATTTATTTTAGTTTGTTTTGTTTTTTTAGACTAAAAAACAAAGATCCTCCATCTTATGTGAATGAAAATTGACTTATCAACTTTAAAACATTTATTATTCAAAGCAATATAAAAAAAAGCTTTGCATCTATTTGCCACACCAATTATGCTGACTTAGTTCTTAAGTAGTCAGCTAATTTCCCTATAATCTATGTATCTGTGTATCTGTTTATCATGTATAATTACACAAATAGTCTATTTTAACATTGGGTGTCTTGTGTGTAGAAAAACTGAACGTAAAATGTAATGTACCTAGTGAAAAAGTATTGGTATCACTGGTAATACTGCATGTCAGCTTTTTAAATCACATTTTTTGCTGTTAACCTTTTAAGTAAAAAATAATATAGATTTATAACTTGTGCTGTTTGAAAATCTGACCTTCTATGAGGAACACCTGATCCCATTGTCCCATAAGCCACCAGTCATTGACCTCTGAGAAAAGACCTGGCTTGAGCTCTGACCCTTACAGTATATATTTCCATTTCAAGTCAAGACTGCCATCAGATTACATTGATATTGAGAATACTCATGTATAAAATAAAATGAGCTCTTTGTGCCAATAAATCTCTCAGTGTTAAGATGAGAAAGGTAGTTTTAAAGTGATAATGAAACAGCCTTTTCCTCTTTTGAGATGCTGCAATATAAACCTGTTGTATTGTTTAATACAGTACATTGTGCAATATATTTTATTATAGGTTAATATCCACTGGTTATTGATAATACAGAATACAGTCAATGGTTAAAGTATAGTTGTTCAGTGCTACCTAACCCAGGGGTTATCCTCTCAAGACAGGAGTGAAGGATGTCATCTAGACAGACAAGACTTTCTTCTCCTACACTTTGGTTTATGGAAAAATATTGATGTCTGAATACACACTGGTATAGGATGTCTGTATCAAGAACTTCGAACATTATTATTTCTTTCACTGGGAGCACACAGTCAATCATTCACAGTACCCTGTGCTTGGAAACAAAGGATTGTGTTCTTAGCATCGCAGCAGCAACATCTTTGGTGTACAGTCAGAATAAGTATACAATGCACTCTGGGTTCTCAGAAATGAATGATAATGTTGTCCTACAGTCTACATGGGTAAAAATAGACTGAAATGTATGGTGTAAAATACAACTCCCAAAAGTACAAAGCATGGCATAATTATACATGAGTCTAAACAAAGTTATTTCTAGTAAAAAGAAAAAAAAAAACTGCCGATGCTTGATTGGTGTCAGTACTGAGTACCAGCGAGTAACTGCCCATTTTAAGTACTGCCTGCTTTTAATGCAAGCAGAATTCTAGTGGTAAAAACAAACATTATTGCTTCGTCTGAAATAGCATCACTTATAATATTGAAGTGATCTACACTCATACAGTAGGATGGTATGTCTACAAATTTGTAGACACAATTATACACAGTATTCTGAAACAAACTATAATTGTGCTGTTCAAATTTCAGTCTAATGCAGTGTTTCAAGCGAATGTTTGTAAAACAACACTTGCCGGAAAATTTGAATTTGCCACCTACACCATATTTAAACCATATATTGTTTACTAAAAATGATACTGTAGCCTAAGGGTTGCCTGTAAATTAATTGTGTTTGATTTTTTAGCTTCCCTAATTATGTCTTTAAGTCACCAATTATGTTTATCCCCCAATCCCCAATTTGGTTATGCACATACGTTGCGTTTTATTGAGCTGTAGAATTGTAATGTTATATTATGGTTTATTGTAAAATCTGGCATTGCTTTGAGGTGAATACCCCATAAATGCTAAATGTGAACATTTTTCTAAGCATAGTACTTTAAAATTATTCTTTCGAGCAGAATGCAGCTGCTTTCAGGTTTGACTTATGTTTCCCCTAACCCCTCAACACTCTCATTGTTTGTTGTTCACTTAAGGGTTAATTAGGAAAACAAATGTTGTCTTACAGGAAAGGGTTTAACTGCTCTCTTAAATTAAAGTACTGTTCTTTGTAAAGAGAATAAGACATGTAATCAACTGCCCTAGATCTCAAGTAGAAAATTTGAAGAGATTTAGGAAGCCTTGCAGCTTGCCAATTGTTCATACAAAGCTCTCATGCAAATCCACCGAGTCGCCACCGTTGGTCGATTTTGTTGATGGAATTTGGAAGACGTCAGTTGGCAATGAAAATTTCATTAGCTGGAATAAAAACTATTGGATTTTCTTTTTTTTTTTTTTTACTGACATGGCGATAGTGTCTATGAATAATTTGTTTTTTGCCCTGTCCCTGTCCTAATCTCAGAAGCCCCCAGCCCCATGCTCTGTGGGTGTGCTAGGATATATCCTCTTATATGCAGTAATATGTCTGTAAAGTGTATTGTGTTTTATAAGTTGGGCATGTGCCCATCAGTAATGAATAATAACGCAGCTGGTTACACAATCTAAAAATTCCAGGTAACACTTTAAAACAATGGTTGCAGATTCATATGAATTTCAATATGAAAACCAAAATCAATTGATTAGGGTATTCAATATTTATTTTTTCCTTTCTCTGTTTTGAGTGTATAGATTTTTGTACAGTACATTGTTTTTTGTTTCTTTTCTCCCATGCTTAATTCATGTTTCCCTATAAGTTAACAAACTCCTAACAATTAATAGATATTTAGGAAAAATAGACATACTACTGTGACAGAGAGCGAGTGAATCCAAGTCATAAATCTCCTTCCCGATCTGTGAGGGCACTGTATAACAGGAACAGTGTACCCCGGACTGGATGGGTTGGCAATTCATTCCAAGGAAAGTCAGAAATCGGCCATCCAGAAAGGGAGCGGAGTCACAATACCAGAAGTCATCGCCTTAATGTGGCAGGTGTTGTGTCAATCGCGGATTGGAAGAAAAACAATTGCACTCGCTAACGAAGGGGGCATGACTGAGGGTATATCAGGGGATGTGGCGAAGCAATCTGTTCCTTTGTTATGGTTGTGAAAAGACCTGTAAAGGATGGTACAAGTAAAAACTAACTGTAAGTGTTTTCATGTTGTATCCGTCTGTCTATTAATTGTCACCTTTGTAATTTATAGACGACTAAAATCCGGGAGCTGTCGCTATCAGGCAGCATGAAACCCGAACTACACTGCACTACTGTTTCACCACTGCTGTATAATCCACCACTGGCACTAGGAGCACTCACTGTTGGAATTTGTGATCGTGTATGTGTATAGTGTGTGTTATTATTATTTCGGGACTGAACCCCGTGGATTTTAACTGTGCCATACACATCATTGTGCAGAGCCAGTTATTATTTTTTGCAGCACAATAAAGAGCTGTTTTTCACCGTGAACTGTATCACTGAAGGGTTGAACCATTATATTTTCATACAAAATACAAAATTACTGGTTCATATATGGATAACTTACGTTGTTAACTTACAGTGATATGTGTTGGTGCAGTGCAAGACTGAAATATCTGCAATATACTTATACACATGGTTGCAAAATCTTAACGTATTGTTTATTTTCATTTCATTTTAAAAAGTGAACGATGGCTGATAGATTCATGTAGATATGTGTTATGGTAACCAGATTTCCAAAGCTCAGAACCGGGACACATAGTTTTAAAACTTTTTCGATAAGTGGAGCCAATACATTAATCTCTATGGCGTCAGTCTTAGTGCGAGCACAGTAAAACTTTTTATCATATAACTTGTAAATCATTTTAGATGCACAGTCCATCAACCTAACATTATGGTTGTGTTTTACAACATGATATAGTTGAAAGTACTTTTGGCAGCAGCTAGATTAAACTCTTTCTTACTGAGAGCTGCATTAGCAAAAATATTAGTAATGCTGAAACTGCTTTTTGCTTCAACACTTGTGTTTTGTTTGCAAGTGATCCTTAATATCAGATAACCTGCTGCCACAAGCTACTGAAAAGCTGGCAAAAGACATCATAGTCACTGTTTCCTTTCTTATTCAGAATTAGGAATTATTTCTGCAGATCACTGTTACAATTACAGTTACATTTAGGCATATCTGTTTTTCTTGTTTCCTTTTATTTATTTATTTATTTATGCTCAGTTAACCTTTAATACGGTGATTTTAGTTACCTGGGTAATACATAATTATTTTTACTCACAGTAATCCAGACCTTTTGTTAAGTAATCTGCGCCAAATTGTGAGTTCTTTCCACCTCCCTGCTACTCTACCTCGCAAGCATCTGAACAGAAACCTGCCTCTTCATTCCACAACAGAGATCACTTTCGTAAATAATCTTACTATCTGGCACAGTTGAAAAATGTGACTTTTTTCAAGGTTTTTGGAAAAATGTCGGGATACAGGGACAGCTTATGGTCAAACCAGGGTGTCTGGTCACTCTAATATCTACACATATGGTCATCATTTATGCTAGGCTAGAGAAGGTGCATAAGGATTTGCTGAAGGTCAATACTAAGTCATATAACTTTTACCTTTGGTGTAAATTCCAACAGCAAAACTAGCCTCAACCAGCAGACAAATGTTGTTTCCTCCTGTTTCTTCACTTTCCCCCTACAACATGCAACTTGTTCTTGATATTAAAGGTTTTTGAGGCTATTAGTATTGCATTGCCATTAAAGTACATTTTCCATTTGTCCTCAACATTAAAGTGTAACTTAAAAGCAAGCTTAGAATTGGTCTGAGGCATTTGACACACTTTGATGAATTCAGCTAGTTTTGCTAAGGATTCAAATGATATTTTAATGTTCAGGCAAGTGCTGTTAGTGTGCCAAAGGATTTTTTCAGTGACCTCCAGGCTATAGGGCGCATCCTGCACTACATGGCGAGTGCGTTTACTGGATGCGCAGTGCATGTTTAAAACAAATATTTATTTCCTGGTTCAAACAGGAGCAGAGCAGAAAGTCACTGCAATTGTAACACACCAATTTAAAACTAAAACTAGAGACAAGAAATACTGCAAATACAAAACCCATTTGACCAGCGAAATGCACAATAAAAATGGAAAGGTCAAAAACTGACAGCAATTGTTGAAGTAAAGATCCAAATAAAGATAATGAAAGTGTAATTTGCATATTTTTTTATTAAACAGCGATTGGAAAGCACAATATGCAAATGTAACATTTTCTGCTAACTATAAAATCCCTGTGATCATCATTGCCAGCTGTGTGACACATTACTATTATTACAATATATAAACCTTCCTAAAACTGACTCAGAGTGGCCTACGTATGAAAATGCTTGAATTTCAAACTGATCATTTAAAAAAAAATGTATTCAGTAAATACATTTCTCTTTCAGTAAAGAGATATTGATTGGTGAGGACTGCAGTAAAAGGTACTGCAATTTAAATATTCATAAACGCATTGACCTTTAATACTATTCATCTCTACAGAACTCTATTAATGAAAAAATAAAGAAAGCAAATACATATTCTAATTCTTAATAATTTCACAAAAAATGTAATCGAATGTATTTATTTTTGGGTTAAGATAAACTTACTGACTGTTAACTGCATGCAGAATTGAAGGGATGTGATCTCAATGACCTAGCAGTCGAGCCCACTGCTCATTTGATTTTGGTACCAGCCATTTCCATGATACTGGATTTTATCTGGCTTATTTAGGCCATTACTACCAAAGATCAATAGAAATTGTGTTTCACATGTGAAAGCAGATGGGTTGCCATGACCACATGAACCCACATGTAAATAAGAATAACAGAGGCCCACCTCAGGGTCAATAATACTTTAAGTTTTGAACCAAAGATTTGGCACAAGTCAGAATCACTTTGCATAAAAAAACATCCAACTTGTCAAATTGAACAGGCAGACAGCTCATACATGAATTGGTTGAATAAATATGTATCAGTTATGTTGCACTGATACAGCTAGCTATCCAGAAACACTTAGGAGGCCTGTAATGTTGCTCTGGGTATAGTGCTGCTGTTTTTAAATTAAATTCAGGTATTAAAGTGTTATTAGTATAAACACATTTTTTTTTGTTGGATCCTTAGCTATAACACAGCTACAGTTGAAGGTATTGTTTATAACTTTTACTTCTGCAAAAGTAACAGGAGTTTGCCTATTTGGATCACAAAGAGACCTGGTTTATGAGGAGAGAAAGCTTGCGTCCTTGCAGCAAAACACTGAAAATAATTGAGGTAGCTTTGCTGTCAGTCACTACCTTTTAATATGTAAATGTAAAGTAACAAATGCACTATTCCTGCAAAGCCTTGCGCCTCAATGCAGAACACTCTCTGAATTAATAAACTACACTGGGCCAATTCTTTAGCTCGAAACCAATATACAGTAAATAATACAATTTACTGTACAGTATATGGATTTATAGCTTTGGATTTGTCTAGTATATAAATCCTGTGAAGTCTATACAGATACAGAGTAGCAGAGCCAGTAGAGATTTTTATTTGTAATAGAAATTGATGATGTTGTTCAATTCTGTTTATCGTTTTGTTGCAATTCCAACCATCATTTTGCATTAAAGAAAATCTCTACGAGGCAATTCATCTTTATAGTCTGTACAGACCTTTGGGAAATGATTTTTAGCTGTAAAGTAGTAAAGTGTTTCCTTATATTCCCACTCGCCCTCTCCACCATCCTCTACTGGCCGACTTGTTCTCATCCCTCGTCCCCCTGTGGTGGAACCAGCTACTGGTTAACCTCAGGACTGTTCAATCTTTTACTGCTTTCCGCTGTCTTCTCAAAACCCACTTATTCAATCTTTATTTAAATTTATTTTGTATATAGTGTATATATTTGTTTGGTTTTGCATTTTTATTGCCTGTAATTTATATACTTTTATATTTTGTTTAATTTTCTCTAAGTCTTTGGATAAAAGTGGCTGCTAAATAATTAAGTAATAAAAAAAAAAAAAAAACTCAGCGCGTGGGCAATCAGAGAGTTACATCTTCAGAATGTAGATAAATAAATGAACCAGACACAACGGTAAGAATTCTTATACATCAGTTTTTTTTTTCTACATAGCCTACACCCAATTGTTTTGTAAATTAAGCATTATCACACAACATAATTCTGAAAGTTGAACAAAAGTTCTTATGCAATTTTGCACAGTGAAAATTTCTCGTTTGTAGCATAACTTAGCAAGTGTTGATTAAAGTTATTTCTCATATAAAACACTCACAATAACATAGCACAATATACAGGATCAGCTACATCAGCAATGTATGTATTTATATTATTGCTCAGTCATGATAATGACTTCAGAGGTAACAAATGCTACAGAAGCAAAAATGAGGTTGCTCTGGGTTGTCAGAGTTTATTAACACCAAAATGTTCTCCTTGGCTCCACTACCCAGAGGCTAAGCCCCCACTAGGAATGATTTCTGGAGCTGCCCCTTGTAACATCGCTGTAATACTATAAACATCACTTCATTGGTGTACTACTCGAAACAACTGTGTGTTTCATAATGAAAACATGTTTACTGTTGGAGGTGTACATGGACCCGAAGACCAAACCCCAAACCATGTGCATATTTTTTTCAGGTTTGGATGTGTACAAATATGTCATATGACATGCATGAACATCGGACAAAGGAAAACCTTCATGCGTAGCACACACTGTTGTGTAAAATAACTAATTTGCTATGCAAACATGCTGCATCATCTTGCTGCAAATCAGTTTCAGCCACACAGACAGGAGACCTGACAGACAGCTGATAGTAGATGCTGCACAACTTACTCATGTGTCAAAAGCAGCAGTATCAAAAGTAATGAATGTCTGAAGTTATTCTGGAGAGCATTGAGGAGTTACATAAATTGTTTCTGGTTGGCAAATTTGACCTTGTACCCAATGCACAGACTTTGACAGGGGTATGATGTATCGCCACCTGCAGGCAAATAGCTTAACCACAACAATATTATTAAATATGTGTTTGCTTATTCTAAAAATGTGCATTCAATTTATATGTTTGTTTTAACATATAAGCACAGCACAGTTTTAACTTGGTGGGGAGGACTGTCTTTGAAAAGGTTTTCTTCATAGGGTTTAATGCCTGACAAAAGTTATGGTCGGCTAGTTTCGGAGTCGTGGAAACTGAAAAATCCATTATTGTTGTATATGAATTGTTTTGTCGTCCGTTACAGTTTCCTAACATCACTTCCTTATTTCCCTGGCTCTTTCTATAACTTGATTTTGCATTAAAGTTATCTTTCAGCCCTATACATTACAGTTATTAAAATACTAGTTCACCATAAATCTTTATACAAAGGTTCCAATGATTTTGTTTAATTGAACATAGATATGTGTTGGGGAAGGGAGGTGTTTTCTGTTCCTTGTAAAATAACTTGTTTTAATTACAGCTGCGAAGGAGCTGCTGCAGTCTAAATTTGCCTTACTGACTTATAGCTTTTACCTAGTCCCTAAGGAGTTGGCTTTTGTCAGATAATAACAACATTAGGATTGGTTTGCCTATTAGGGACACAGGGCTTTACAGAAAGCATAGACTTGAAAGAGATGAAAGATAAGAGCAAGGAATTCACTAGAAGCTCTAAAAAGAAGCCATTAGTTGGAAAGGGACTATACTACCCCCTTGAAGTTAGTTATCAATATTGCATTTCGAAATAATTACAAGACCAGGAATTTAGAATCTGAGCAAAATCAGAGCTTCAAGCTCGGTTCTACCCTTTATCCTTTATCATTTATATGTGTGAGCTCCTATAGTGAAAATATGCCAAAAGCAGTTTTAATTTTTCATGTAGATTTTTTGTCTCCTAAAATCTTATACCTCGTTTCTACTGCACTATACTACTCCACAATCCCCCAGTGTTCTTTTGAAGCAGGACAAGACTTTAAGGTTGGCCTTGTTTGACCAATTCAACCCACCCCCTTGGAACAAAAATCGATTTCTTATCATTACTTTCCCTAGCTTCTATTTTCATGCACAGGCCTTTGGCCCTATCAAAACAACAACGTGCTGAGCCCTAAGGCTGTTGACCAGTGTTGCCAAGTCACACGTGAAATAAAAGCGGTACTGCCTTTCAAAACAAGCCCATAACAAGAGCAACCCATGTCAAAGTATGGGTGTTTATGCAAATTCCAACCCGCGACTCTCAAATTCCAACCGCGACTCTCAAAAAAACAAGCCCAATCCCGCTTATTATAAGTGGACTTGGCAACTGTGCTGTTGACGGCTCCTACCATACTTTCTTGAAGAAACACATTTACAAGTAACTGTGGCTGTTATTTACACTGCAGCACAGCTTAAAAAATGTATTGATAGTAAACTCTTTAAATACAGTTTTCTTCTCAGGAGCTGTTTACCCATTTTTACAAGCACTTGTGGACCCGCTCAGTATTTATGCTGTGGAAAACTAATAATATAAAATTGCTGCTCTTCCTACAGGAATGAAAACATGTGGATCTAACATCACTAGACACTCACACACAAGGTCTAATGACATTTTGCTATGACAACAATGCCGTAATGAGTCATACATGCTTACAGAAAAACAAATTCCCTGAACAATGGATTGCCCTATAGGCTATAACACAGGGAAGTAAGCATGCTTATGTTTCTATTTGACCTCTGTTTCAATAATTTGTATGCTTTAAGATTGACTCAACATCCAATTATAAAATATAACATACTGAGGATGATATTTTTAAGTTTAACAAGGTGTAATCTAGACCTTAAGAGCTAATACCACAAGTCATGTTACTAGTCATAGTCTCATTTTATTCAGTTGTTAGACACTTAATATTAATGAAGACAATTCGGTTTATTTTAATGATCTAAACCATGGCAGATCTGAATCTGCTCCCATATACTGTGCTTTTTTGTGAACCTCTTTTTGGTGTATTTTTATTGTATGTAGTAATGTGTTAACATGTAGATTAATACAGAGTTAATCAGAGGCAGTACTTCGATCCACCACTGTTTATGTAATTAAGGTATGTTGTTAATATCATTTTAAGAAGATGTCAATTTAACCTTATCTTCATTGTTATGACTAGGGGAAAAAGTAACATACACCATTTGAAAAATATCTTAATAAAAGGGTTTTGTTCTCTTTCATTTTGTTTTTATTCTTGAATACACCTCGATTTGTTTTCTTTTTACTATACTCTCATATGCAGTAGTCTTTTTTTTATTTCAGCCAGTTCCATTTCATACACCACAGAAACCAATAGCTGTAGTGTATCGTGGCATTTCCTATGCAATGGAGTAATCTCATTGGTTGTAAATGTTGAGATGGTGTATGATAATGAATAATGAGCTGGTGTAACAGGCAGTGTTGTGGGATCACTGCCGATTACTGATTCTGTCCCCTGTCGGTAAAATGAGATGAGGTTAAAAAAGACGAGCCTGTCTCTTTTGCACTGCACTCTTTCGCTCCCAGCCTCCGCCCTGTTAAATTGGCTCAAATGTGTCCAGCTTTATTCTTGTGGATTAGGTCAACACTGGCAGAATGCTGGAGCTTTCAAGATTACTATTAACTATTAAACTATTCCATGAGAAGGTGTCTCTGAATAAAGCACTCTCAGTATATAGTACAGCAAAATACACATGGAACTCTGGAGGTTTGTAAGATATATTTGAAGTATGCAGGAGCTACACCTTTTAGGTTGCTTGTTGCTAGGGAAACAGTGTGCCACAGTTAGGAAATGTTCCTTCACAGACCATGAAAGCAAAACCATAAAAAACAAAAAATAAAGTATTCATGTCATTGCAGGTAATAGCTGTGTATGTTTTTCTGAAGAATTGATCAGGTTTCAGTCAACACTATTGAATGTCTAATAGGTTGCTATTTCTGTGGCTGTAACAACATCTCCCGGTAAAAAAAATGTCTATATATTGTATTGTATTTAAACCTTATGTAAAGTGTCTCTATAAGATATACTCAACATACATGACTGAATGTAATGTACATGGCAAATGTAATGGTTTTCCAAAGAATATTGTTTTGAATGACACTTTTGTTCTCCTCCTGCAGTTTCGGCATTTAAAACTGACGTCTCACAATTGAAACGGGCACGCATTTGAAACACGCAGAGCAGAACTCCCTTAAAATGCTGGACACGAGCAAGCTCATGCTAAATTTGACTTCCATTTGTAAAAGAAAATTATACTGTTGAAACAAACAAATGGCAGGCAGCATGGGTATGGCAATTAGTCAAAATGTCAAAAGGAATCAAACAGGCCGACAATGTGTAAATATTGATTGTTCAAACCATAAAGTGCAGAGAACAAATATTTACGTATAAAATGTTGAGATAATCAATGACCTCTTGTTTGCTTTGATCCATAATGCTTTCTCTTTAAGGTCTGCTACATGAGATAATGTTTGCTTCCCATGAAATTTGAATGTTGAATAATGTTACTGTGTGATTGTAACCTATACTGATTTACTTGAAAACAAGGTTTTACACTGGACCTTAAAACATCTGTCCCAACCTGATTCAGATTAATAGAAATCAACTGTAATTTGCCACGATCTTCTCAGTTTTTGTAGAATAGATCCTCTTTTATATTTCAGTCCATGCCTAGTTTATTTAATTTTGATACCTTGCAACTGACTTTCTTTAAATTATGTTGGTGACCACAATGAACTGGGTAGGTAGACTGATGACCACCACAGCAATTATAAACGTGACCAATAATAATGGATGTGGAAGATAATTATTCCAGACACAACAATGATTCTAACAATTCTCTGGAAGCAACCATTGTCTTATATTGTATCCATCCTCTCATTGAGGTGCAAATGTTCACTTTATTTATAAATGGCTAACTGATTATCACAGCAGACTATATGTAATGCATAGTAAGCACATACATATTTAAAGACTGAATGGCTTGGATTCCAATGGGATTTCAAATTCCCTATGGATGTTTAAAATGGTTGATTCCAGAAATGCATATATTATCCTATCGAAGGGGTTTGTCCTTTAAAAATGCAAATATTACAGAAAGGTTTTGTATTACTATCAGTCATCTGAACTATTTGTAAAGCAACAGGAAGAATAACAGTAAAATTGCACATGACATGCAAATAAAACTATGGCACAGATAACATAAATCACTTTCTAAACTATCTGAGTAAACTGATTAGAATTCAACCACTTTGTCTGATCAGTAAATGATAGCTATAAAATTCACTGTGACCTGAATATCAAGCTACTCCTCCAGTGGTTAAAGCTAAGCAGTAATCTGGTATAATACTGGAGTAGTAGAAGAGATGAAAGACAATCACAGAGTATGCATTGGTAGCCACAACCACCTATAAAAATGGTGAAATATGGTGTAACGCGATAAAACTGAAGTCAACGCAACATGCAGTTTAACCTGTCCTGCATCTTCTGCATGCTTGAGGGTGTTATCTCACTCGTGTGGAGATTTTTGAAGATAGGTAATAATTTATAAAAATGAACTACACTCCAAACTTGCAAGGAACTTGAAATTGCTCTATTAAGAACCGTGATGTTTCACCTCACAATCACATTTAGAAACACTATGATACAGTTATCAAACATACAAATTAAATAATTACCTAGACTCCCGAGTGGCACATCCAGTAAAGGCATTCCGCCTGGAGTGCAGGATGCACTCTATAGCTTGGAGATCGCCGGTTCGAATCCAAGCTATGCCACTGACGACCGTGGATGGGAGTTCCCAGGGGGCGGCGCGCAATTGGCCAAGCACTGCCCGGGCGGGGAGGGGCTAGGTCGGCTGGGGAGTCACTGGCTCACCACGCACCAGCGACCCCTGTGGCTGGCTGGGCGCCTGCTGGCCTGCCTGTATGCAACTGCGTGGACACTGTAAATTCTGGATATGGCTGCACGGCGGGCTAGCAGAGTGAAAAACCACCTTCGAATCTGGCTTTAGATTGTACATAGTTACTGTTACACCTGGTGGTCCCTGCTGGAAACACTGGTACTTGAGATGAAAAGTTTGAAAACCACTGGTTTGAGGCAGTAGGACAAATAAAAAAATTGTAGAATTTTTTTGTTCTTTTTTTTCTTTTCCAGTAATGCTAGTATTAGCTGAGGCCATAATTTCTATATTAATCTTCAACGTCTCATCACATGTGGGTTTGATAGTACGTGCACACATGTTGTCCAATCAAAGGAGTCGAAGGCTGAATCTGGTGTAAAAATGACAGATCCTTCTCTCAAATAGAATCTTAATAATAGCATGTTTACTATGTACTACTATGTATTCAAGCCAGTTAATCCTGATTGTGCGCACGCACGCAATGAGAGCTGTTATGGTCAGGGTTTCTATGTGTTCACGGAAAATAGCAGTTACTTTAAGGACTGCCGTAAGCTGAGTTGTTACTGCGTTAGGTTTGACGGCGTGTCGTGCTGACTGAAAATACAATAAAGACATTTATGGTAACTGAACTGAAATGTACTTCTTTGGCTTAAAAAAAAAATACCACCCATGTAGGTGTACAACATAGAAAAGGTAACGAGATGAGCTTGTTTATTTTGTGCGAGAATTAGCTGTAATATTATTACTCCCATCAGAAATAGAACACATTATATTACCTCGTTATTGACAAAAGTAATATTATTACAGAAACGCGTTACCTAGGTAAGCTGTAAGTGCTTTTCCTACACCACCCATTGAAATTCTGCTTGCTAATGTGTTTTAAGCTGTAAAAGAGGAAAAGATATGTGTAGCCACATTCTGACTACACCATATGCACCCCTCCAAGACAGGCACGCAGGGAATAGCACAAATAAAAGCCCAATATAAAATCAGCAGGTTGTGTTCATAAGGATATTTAATTCAAATCGCATTTATTGATCTCTCTGTAATTTTATGCAGGGCTCCGTGGCATTTAGAAATACCAGCAGCTGCTGCGGCAATCTCTCCCATATGGATCAAACGACTGCACTCTTTATCTCAGACCTGCTCAGATTGTTTTAGAATCAGATACTGTCTTGTCTTTCTGTTACACTCTCATCCCCACTTTTTTTTTAATACACATGTTCTGCATCAGTACTGTATTAAAGTACTGGAAAATAATCCTTGCTTGAAAGATGAATCATCAATGGCATAGCAGTTGTCTACTTTAATACTCAAACAGTGTGTCTTTAACAAGCAAAATACCCAGCAATCTTTAGATGTAGACTATTTCTTATATAAAACATTATTTTAAAACCGTGCAATTTTACATCCTCTTACTTCCTCCATGATCTAGTTTTGTTGCAGTATAGCGTTTTATTATTGTGCGACTACCTCAGTGTAAAAGCACTGACAGTGTGTTTGAGAAGTGTAAAGGAATGAATGAATTGTCGACAGAAGGTAGGTTTTTTCCAAATGCTTTATTTAGGATCTCACATGTTTACAGGCGTGAACAGAGCTTGAATGGATGGAGCTGCTGTTCTTGCTGTCTATCACACCCATGTTTCTCTCACATTCATTTAAACACAAAGGTCAACCCCAGTCCTAATACAGGAACTCAATAGTCCAAAACCAATCGCACATTAACTGAAACCAGTAAGGTACATTTGGGACAAAGTCAAACTAATACAAACACTACATATTCTGTTCTCCGCCATCTGTTATAGGCATTTGAGAATCATCTGAAATTTCAATTCCATGACTTTCCATTCAAAAGTAAAACATTTTGGCAGTTTAAGAATAACAAGTTTGTTGGTAAAGTGCAGTCACTGAGTCCCACTGTAATGCAGTTAGAATTTAAAATTGGATTGTAATTATAGTTTGCTCTTACATAAATCACAAATATAATAGAAAGGGGAAATTATTCAGTTCAAGACGGATCTCTCCAAGCCTTGCTTTGCTAAACTGCAGCCCTTTCAATCAGCGTTCTCCAATTGATAACGATCAATAATGCACATATTCAATCTAAATGTAGACCTTGTATCTGTTTCCTGGCAGAATCAATTTAATCTGTCAAACACTACTTATAAGACACCCCAGATTTCTTCAAGTAGTCTACACTTTCAGGTCATAGAAAACTGCCATCAGCTCCTGTAATCTTTTAACTTTGTGTACCAACTAGTATAGTATTAGTCACTGGTGGCATACATGTGTACCCTGATGTTGTGTATAGCATGTTTTTTTTACACTAAGAATTACTACTTTTTTCAGTGGTGATCCCTTCTTTTGAAATATCCATTCATGTAAACAGCACAATGAACAGAAGTCTGATTTAAAATTAGCCACGCAATAAGCCATTTAAGTAGCACTGTGAAAAAAAAAAATGTTCATTCACAAAATGAAGCCTCCTTATGCTGTTTTGAACAAACTCACCATTTCTTAACAGCATACAATATTAATGTTTACGATTTTCGCCTTTTATACTAAAGCCATTTTGGAACCACCGAAGGCTCCCGGTTAATCTATAGTAGTTATATATTTCTATTAGTCCTCAAAGGCTACAGACATTCATAATTACATGATTTTAAAAATAGCATTTTCAGCTGGGGAAAGAGTTATTGAAATGTATTCAGCTAATACTTTTTAAATACCACCATAAAATGACAATGCACTTTAAAATGTAGGATCTATAAAAATTTAATCAATTTTCATCACTTGAAATAATAATAATAATAATAAAAAATCTGGTTTATTATTGGCCTACTGATAAAAAAACGGTGTAGTTAAAAAGCATCAGAGAGCAAATACAGATCTCATGAGAGATCAAATGTAATTTACTGCTTTCATTTTAAACCTACAGTACCTGGCCTGAACAGTTAATATTATTCATAATTAACGATAATTTCAAGCTCAAAGTAACTCCTTGATGTTATGTCATATCAACTACAAAAACAGTTAAATACATATAATGAAACAACCTTCAGAAAGCTACACACCATCTAAAATATTTTGGATTTCTTTTACAACTTCCTGGCAAGTCTGTTCATCAAGTACTGCACTTGCAATGTGTGTGTTGTATGTATCTCCCTCCATGTGCTTCCTTATTGTTGAGCACCAAGACTGTTGGAATTGACTGTATTGTGTCACAAGAAAACAGCCAGAGGCTCTGCTAAATACATTTTATATATTGAAAATGTATTATTAAAGATAGTGTTTGCAGGCTGTCTGAGCTTTGGTATGTATAGCCTGTTCTGTAAGCCCAAAATGGCTATGTTGCTATCGTGTCTGGTCAATAGTGGGATAGGGGGATAGGGGGATAATGAGATTGGGGGGGGGGGGGTTAAATCATACTAGACACTATCTGACAGCTGAGAAAGAGCAAGCTTATTATGATGAAGCAATATTCCACTGTTACATTAACTCCAATACTCCAATAAATTACACAGATTTGCTCTGATGGGCAGATAGGTTACTCCTTTAAAGGTCCTGGCTATCCCTACATATACTCTATTCACACTATCTAAATAATTCCTGATCAATACACGTTGAAAACGTGATGTCATTCACATTAAAGGCAATCTAGAGGCATTGAGGGGGAATGCAGATTGACCAATGTGTAATAAATTGCACCAAAATCCCTGGAATTAATGTTGGATCAGGGTGTGTTCCACCAATCAAGGACTCTTGTGTGACTAGAGTGCATAGGAATTTTCATCATCTCCCCAACATAGACCTAGCACAGGGCATTGAGTTTGTGAGGTATAAGAGTCCAACATATACTGTACCTCTCTCCACTAAAACATAGTTGAACTGGAAATGTCACTATTGCCCTGGGTCTATACATGGCATCTTTAATATTGTTGATCTATAAAGAACAGAAAATAGTTTTTTGACAACTGATTTAAAATGAAACAGACAGTATACAGACAGTATACAGCAAGAAAGGGATCATCGCTGGTTATCAATTGATCCACTGAAAAAAAAAAAAGCTCTGGGAACTTCTGCAGCCCCTGGAGTATCTACAGACAAACTAGATGTGTGCTACACGGTCTGTGTCTTATTGTAATTGCAATAATAATGCTCATTACAAGATGAAGACATGTTCTGAAATTAAACTTGCCGGTTGATCATGCATTGAGTGTGAAAGGGTTAATCATTTATGTACGAAATAATTACAAAGAAGTGGTCCTTTCCTAGGTGTCCACTCTACTTAAGTGATAGTGCCCGTCAATGAAGGCTCTATCATGTGTTAGTTAACTGCGTCTGGAGTTGTGTGTCCCGAGCTGAACTTGTAACGATTCGTCGGGTACCACACATAATTAGAGGGAAAAAAAAAACCTTTATTAAACAAATAACTTTTTTACTTGTCAGAGCTTCTTATAGTCTGTTTGAACAGTGCCAGATATCCGAATGGAGCAATATTACTGAACTGTCCATGTGTCCCGTTTTTTGTTGTTGAAAGATGCTGTCTGAGCTCTAGTCAAGCCGACAGGCTGTGATTGGCTGACTCGACAGTCGCAGGTACAGGATTGGTTGCTTTCGTCGATGCAAAGTTTTGATTGGTGTATTTGTTTAGTCTTACTGTCCAATAGAACTACGCTTAAAAATACATCGTCAAAATGAAAAAGACAGTTCTTGCGCGGATTGATTCCAAATTTGATTCACAGGTGATGCAGTGATGTGTGTATTAATGCCTGCTATAGCTGGAAGCTGATTGGCTGATGATACTGAATCGTTTTCTAATTTCAGTTAATAGCATTAGCTTGTACGGAGTAGAGAAAAGACCAAACGTTATAGGGTATTATTGATAATATAGAATTCAAAATCAATTGCTTTCTTTTTAATAGAGTGCTTGCACTGCCATTTAAAATAAAGAGTACAGTTCTCTTATCTACAGACCTTGTGTGACAGTAAGAAACCTATTTAAACTAATTAGGTAGAATGGAAAGTTTTATAGTATATCATGTGTCTGTGTTTTATTAAAACAGCTGAGATGAAAAATGACCAACTCCCAGCAGTTAATGAACACTTCTGAGCCAGAGACTTCAATGGCTTCCTGACTGCTTTGAGTAATGTTCCCTGTCGGTGAAATGAGATGAGTTCAAGGGATCTATAACACAAATATAGACGAATCTGGCTCTTTTGCATAGTGGTTAAAATGCTCGCTTGTGGGGTCGGCGGCCAGCCTTCTTTACATTTGCTAAATCTCAGGATATATGGATTTGGAATCCTAATTAAGATCAATGGCAGAGATATTTCTAAAAACTAAAGCATGGTGTAAACCAGGGGTGCCCAATCCTGGTCCTGGAGGGCCGGTGTCCTCCTGGCTTTTGTTCCAGCTGTCCCCTAAATTACTTAATTTGACCAATCAAACACTTATTAGATGCTTAATTGGTCCAATTAAGCAATTTAGGGTACAGTTGGAACAAAAACCATCAGGGACAGCAGCCCTCCAGGACCAGGATTGGGCACCCCTGGTGTAAACTAACTGTAGCTTAATGCATACTTGCCAACATTTGGAAACTGTTCAGCGTACCCCCCCTCCCAACTCAACATGTCACGACCATCATGACAGTAAAAACAGACATAATGTAACGTTCTTACCTTTGTATAAGTTAGTGATCAGCAGAAGAGCACAGCGTGTGGTTTTCACTAACTCTACTGTGCAGAATAAATGATTTTTTTTTCTATGGGTAAATATCGGGACTTTCTTCCTATGCACCGGGACACGGGACATTTGCTAGGAAATCGGGACTGTACCGACCATATAGGGACTGTTGGCATGTATGTTAATGTAGCGCTTTTTTATTGGTCTAACAAAAGGATATTTATTGTGATGGACTTTTATGTATCTTTTTGTATGTTACTCTTGGGGAAACCACAAAACACTGAATATAAACCCATTAGGTACTTTCTGCAGGCTTTAAAAGTTTAAAAGTCTTAGGAGAAATCAAATAGATACCCTTTCTCTGCAGCTGAAGCAAGTATGTTATTTATTAACAGGCTGGCAGATTACTTGTCCTGATTAATAATAATGCAATCTAATAGATACAAAATAGAGGGGAAAAAAATGGTTCTCCCTGAAGGGATTACAAAACTGGCCCGTTTTCTCTTGCATTGGTATCTGACCTCCTTCGTCTTCGGAATCTTGGCTGTCACTGCAGCCAGCTGCTCTTCCTGGGTTTCCATGGCAACACTGGTGTGAAGCAGGGTGCAGCACAAAGAGGAGAGAGAGAGAGAGAGAGAGAGAGAGAGAGAGAGAGAGAGAGAGAGAGAGAGAGAGAGAGAGAGACCCAGGGAGTTGCTGAGAAAGAATCTCTTCTCTTTCATACAACAAAGCAATGTAACACTGTATCACTGCAGCACTTCAGAAAGAGAGAGAGAGAGAGAGAGAGAGAGAGAGAGAGAGAGAGAGAGAGAGAGAGACCCTGGGAGTTGCTGAGAAAGAATCTCTTCTCTTTCATACAACAAAGCAATTTAACACTGTATCACTGCAGCACTTCAGAAAGAGAGAGAGAGAGAGAGAGAGAGAGAGAGAGAGAGAGAGAGAGAGAAACAAACTTGTCCTAAATTGAAAAAATAAAATGCATTTTTCATTCATTGCCCCGTCATTCAGCTTAAGAAAAACAGATAACTCCTGCATGGAAAAATATTGATGATGCTGCTGGTTAAGCCAGAGTGGGGTTTAGCTTCTTGTATGCATTCCTGGTTCTGCACACAAGCATCAAACCTGTGATTTACTGGCATCAGCCAGGGAGCTTGTAGATTCAAACCAAATAAAACTATTTACCAGAATAAAGCCATTTATTTTGGCTCCTTAGTAAAGCAAGCTTTCACATTAGTACCGTGTGAGTGAGTACAGCAGATGGAGAGCAGGCAGGTACTTTATAGGAATTAATTTGATATTTCCAGAACATGTCACAGTTAACCTCTAGGTGCAGTAGCATTTACTGAAAACAGGAAGAACTACAATATGCTTTTAAAAATGTGACAATTTTGAATATCGTCAGATTTTTTTTTAGAGATATTCAGAATATTTTTAAATACATTCGATGCTTCATTTTAATATTGCTTTATGTATTTTGAAATATATGTAAGCGAGTTGTGCTACCTGCAGTTTTTAAGGTACAACCAAAGGGACTTAAACTCTGGGACATATCTCTACAACCAACACAATATTATTTAAAACCAACTGAACATCCCTGAGGAAGATCACTGAAATATGTTTGTCTTGAGACCACCAGGATGCAATGATTATAGTTTGTAATGGAAATTAGGAGTCAATTGACACATGAGAATTGCTAGTCTGTAAAAACAGTTCATCATGCATTCTTTTCAAGCCAAAAATCTTCCCAAACAATTTACCAAAAGGGAAAGATTGCATACCTTATAAGCCTTCACTGTATTTGGCATGCATAAATTGCTGGATTACATTTACTTGTATTTAAAAAAAAAAAAAAAAAAGCAACTGGTATACTGTTATTCATCCGTAGAAAACTGCCCTGGACATTTTATGTTGGACCACTTCATTTATTAATATGTAAAAAAAAAATGAGATTGGGGGGAGACCTATGGAGGTGACATTTTTATTGTATCAGGTAGCCTGACACAATTTGTTTGGGAATATGGAATTGAATATTATCCAGGATAGAATTGGCCCTGTATTGGAATTTGATCTGGAAACTCAGGTTGACACCCATCGATTTATTGATCATCTGTCCTTAAATTTCCCGAGCTTTGATTACATATTGGTGAATCGATGCTTCAAATTAGAACCCAGTTTGAAGTCTCCTGTCGCCAGTTTGCATTAAAACCTTGAGTGTGTGAGAGTGCTAGTGCTAGTACGGTAGATTAGTGCGTTGCTAGGATACACACTTTAGTCTCTACATTTGCGTTGGACAAGCCAAATCAGAAGTAGGCCTATTGTATTCACGTTATCTTGATTTAACAATGAAGGCAATATGTATTTTTTGTTTGTTTTTTTAATCTATTACATCTACCAATTACCTTCTTTTGTTTCAAAGCATGTTGTGATTAGATTACATGGTAATATTATATAAAAAGAAGCTGAATTTAGTACGATAGTTAAATTAGTCAGGATTTGTGAGATTAATTCAAATGTTTTGCTTTGCTTTAGGACATAAAATGTTAACAGTAATGAACAACCATAGTTCAGATAAAAATTACTTCTGCTAAAATATAGTATTTTTATTATTATTATTACAGTGTTAATCTGATGCGGGCGCACGCATGTTCTTTTCAGTCTTTAAAAACTTAAGTCCTTTTGTATTTATTTTTTTTAAATTGGAAGTGTTCTAATTTGAATGTAAATTGTGCCTTTTTCTTTAACTATTATGCACAACAGAGTTTTTAGTTATTGGATCTTCTGTTAAAAAAAAAAAAATGGTTCTTTATTTTGAAAAATCAAACATCAATGCATTGATTATCGTTGATAAATGTCTATACGATAATCGAATACAAAATGAGGGTGCCGATTGCACCACTACTATTTATACACCTCCAACAGCACAATGCCCCCATACACCATGCTGGGCCACCAACGCAACATCTTATTTTCATATAATGTGCACCCTGTGTATACCAGGCGCTTTTGGCTTTCACATTTTGTATAATGCACATTTCTTTTAGAATACTATTACCCTTCTTACCTTCTACATATAGCCAGAGGCGGAATTAACTAACAGCTACTGAAACATGTAACCTGCTTTTTTGGTGATCACTACATTTTTCAGCTGTCTTTTTTCAATTTGAAAAGCCTTTTGTACGAAATGTTTCTTCTGCACCTACTGCCACCAAGTACTGTATTGATTGATCAACAGTGATCGGGTTACTTGGATTAATGATTAAGTAGGATATAATGTTGTTTTTTATACTTCCTTTATACATCTAAATCTGTATTATAATAACTATGTAAATGCATTTGCTGGATGATTAGGAAGCAGGGAATGACACTATTGTTTTTATATAAGCTCATATACACACATTTATTTAATTAATTCATGTTTGTGTTGTTATGCAACCTGTTGACATTACCATGTGTGGAATTTGGTTATGTATAATAACTATATGTTCAATAATTATTTTTCAATTGTGGGAAAAAAAATCCCTTTCGTTTACCCCAGAGTACATAAGGTAACATTTTTTTATTAGAAAAGGTGCTCTTGTTGAAAAAAATACCCTCTAAAGGTAGAATATATATACAGTATATATATATATATATATCTTTTTTTTTTCACTTTATTTTTAAAATATTTGATCATCTTACAAAAAATGAACATGTAGTAGTGTCTTCTGCCAAGGGTCTGGAAATAAATTTTAAAAACTCACTTTTCTACAGTATCTCAGATATGTTTTGCTTTATAGCACTTTAAAGACAGTAAGAGAAAAATATGTTAAATGTGTTGTTTTGTAATATTTTTCTGTTTGTTATGTTGCTATGCTTTGTCTGTGTATTGTCTTTAATTCAATGTAAAGGCAAGCTGGTGGAACGCTACTGATACGGACACATTCCTTATTTGGGTATGGAGGTGGTAGGTGTCTGGATAACCTGCAGCCTATTTAAGGGCCGGTAGCAAACTGCGTCGGCTGCCTATTGGCAGCCGGCGCACCAGCTGCCCGAAGGCAGCCGGTGAAAAGATTCGGTTTGGCACCCCCTAATCAAAAGGGGGGCTGGATAACCTGCAGCACCAGTGTTCAGCAACCACCACCCCACCACGCCAGCCCTTCAGTGGGCCCCCTACTGAATTCCGATCCTGAAGTAGATGACATTCCCCCAAAAGCAGATGACAACGCCACATCGCCCTGCACAGCACCACTACTGCAGCTACCCCGTGTGGGTAGCTCCCATTACAGGACCCCTGCATCCTCAGCCTGGACTTCTTGAGAAGCACCTTCAGCCAGCTGGACCTCTGGACAGGGACTCTACACTTCCAGGTCAAATCAAATACGGGCCGTTTGCAACACCACTAATGCAATTAAATATTGCTTGAATAAGGGTTTGTTATTCATCTCTTAGCTTTTGTTGGCTAAGAATGTGATCATATTGACCCTAGTACAGTGTGAACTGCTTGTCAGCTAGGAAACTCATGCAATAGAGTATTTATTAAAACAAAAACTAGACAACACTACTACATTATACATATTTTACGCTACATTCTTTGACTCACACTTTCGAGGAACCCCTGTCCATAAAATAGGCCACAGATAAGTAGAGAGGTTTACTGTAGGGAAGCCATGGGCAGAGGGGCAGGATAGCTGCCCTCTCCCATTAGACAAAGCCAAAAAGCAGGTGGAAGCCAGGGAGGAAGCAGCAAACAGTAAGCATTCCTGGCATGATTACAGGCGATTCTTTCTTAACACACAAGTCATAACCTGATGAATAGCTGATGAACTCATAGTGCTTTTAGTAATGCATCTCAACAGTGAATCACTTTAAGCATATCGATCTTGTTAAGAGATTATCATCTGTGTGGGCATTAAGTGTCATTTGTAATGTAGAGTAGGTACCAATCACCCTTATGTACGTAATCCTGTCTAGCTTTTGAAATAGTCTATTAAAAGTTGGAAATCTATCTGACTGTGATTTTATTCTTTTGCTTTGAAGTCATATCCGCTTTCCATTTTGTATGTTAAAGGTCCCAAAAGTATTTCATGATTATTTTTTTATATATATATCAAAAAATCTTACTGGGCCAAGGTCTGCTTATAGGATACACATTCCAAATCATGAGCTGTTTGTTTATCTAACCTAAGGTAACAATTGAAGGGATCAGAGCAAGCTAGTTTAATAAAGAGATTAAGAGTGGCAGTATTTAGATTGACCACTGTTTGGATCATTCAAATAAACTGCTCAGGCATTCTCAAGTATCTAGGTGGATGGTATTTTAATGAACATGCATTTTTTTATGGTGCATCTATTTAATGTGGTTTTCCCTAAATAGGTCTATGTGGTATGTAATAAGACAATGAGTCATTTTGCAAAACAAAAAGCATACTGTATTGAAAAAAACACTGCAAGTTGTATGTACAATTTAGTGTGTATGTATTCACATTATTGAAGCAACTGTGGTGTTGGTTTAATGTGAGTGTAAATTAATTAACTTGTAAGAATTTCTGCTAGCTGATCTTTAGAAGATTAACAATATAAAGAATACATTCACAGAGCATATGTACAATATGTATATATTTTTGGTTTGCAGTCTAAAGAAAATATAGGTGAGAATAGTCATTTAATCAGAGTTAATGCACCAGGGAATCCATATCGATCTGACTCACACTATTTTGTTGTATTTTACCAATAATTTGCCAAACATCATCCAGAAGGGTGCCTTGGGTATTCAGTGAAAAACTCAATATGTAAATCAGTTGCTCAAGGTTATACTGGTAAGACAATTATATCAGCAGTTAGGTGGTCAGTGTTATACAGTCGGGTGCTGTCACAGAAACAGAACAGTGATTTAACCAACACTATAAACTTAATGGACTCAAACAAATATTCTGACCAATAATGTCTACTGTGGCAACCAACTATTTTTCAAGCAGATTTATTGCGATTGATAACATATCAAAAGGGTTTTCATTGTATTTAACATGTGGCCTATAAATGATCTTCTTCCCAAATGTGCTTAAAATACATTTTACAGCATTGAAACTGCATAGAAACTCAGTAGATGCTCAAAGAACATCCACATTAGGTTTGAAGAAAGGGACACTCCCTGAGAGGGTTGATTTAATACAGACATGCAGATGTTCCTGGTGCATTTCTCATCCATCTGCAGAACAGCCACTCAGTTTATTGTATGGAAAGTGTAAATAGGGTTAGGAAGACAATGTTATAGTGGAATGTTATACTGGAACGTCTATAGGGTGTTCCTCTGTATTAATGGAACTCCCATATCAATAAGACTGATAAGCGGAGGTTGAGGGCATTATTTGAGCAAGGCATTATCATCACTAGTATACTACAACTTTTTCAAGTTATTTATTTATTTACCAGTGGTTTTACAAGTGTCATTAATTTGGCTTCACAGCCATGCTTTATTTGAGCAATAACAGAACAGCTGACCTCCATACAAAACAATAGGTGAGCAGTGTCCAGTTGTACGATTGATATACTGTATAATGTTGCCCCTGTCTTATTATATTAGCTCATATTCTTGTTTATTTGGCCAAAGTACTGCACATTCTTATAAGCCCTTGCTTTAGCATTGTGCATTAAATTACAGGCTATGCCAAAATGACCTAACAATGGCAGAAGAATTCTGCTGTTATTATTTGTATACCACTCAATTCTGCTTTCATTCTAAAGTGCAACATATGCTTTATGCAGCACAGATGGTCTTTAATATGGTGTTAAACTACCACTTTTACAATAGTGGCAGCAAATGTCAGACAATTGTGTTCTTTTCAGACCAAGACTGCAAGGATAACAGCCAGCATACCATAATAATAAGCAAGGTCAAAATAACCTTTTTTATTGGCAACTTTTACATTTTTTAATTTTTAGCAGAGTGAGTATGTGTAAGTACCAATATGTTATGCATTTTGGTATTTTATTTAAAGAGCAAATCATTATGTATTGATTTGTTATCGTGGATTTTGGGGGCATTGTTTTTTGGGGAGTTTCTTGGTTAGAAATCATCTTCCTATTGGGAAAGCAAGCACACATGAAACCAAAAGGAAAAATAAATAATTACAAAAGTATTCTGAATTACACATGACCCATAACAAATAGTATATTATTCTATTAAACTATAACATGTTTAAGCACAATGATATACGATTGGGCTATGGAAAAATATACTCACCTGTTTGGTCCCAAACTGCACAAAACAAATTTAAACAGAACAGGCATAGTAATTGTTCAATGCCATTACAATGTATACTTTGTGTCTATTCCAATATTGTATTGATCTGTGTCCATGCTCTTTAGTCTCTCTTTTGACCCTATTGATCATTTCAATTGGAATTTCCTTAAAATATTTCTGTAATCCTTATCTAATGGCATATTATCTGTTATCTTTGGCACAGCATCTCCAAATACATATCTTTCATTTGATAACTGTCACCGGGGAGATACATAAAAACAAAACAACTGACAACTATGCAGCCATTTCAGTTGTTATTACCTTTGATTCAATTGGTATTTCTTTTCTTTGTTGTTTTATTAAATACAATTAAAATTCACTTTGATCACAACTATTATGGTAACTATGTTACGAACAAAAAACCCACATCACTGCTGATAGTGGGTTTAGGGGAAAACAAAGGGAGTGTGGCAACTCCAGCTGAGAAGAACTGAAAGTAGTGCCAGCCCTCCAATCCCACCTCCAAGTCAACGTCCTTTTTACACTTTAGAAACTGAATCCCTGTTTTTCATGTTATCTGAACCAGCTCTGTTTAGTTTAGTAGATGATGATGACTCTTTGTTCCAGATAGACGGTATAAGAGTCGGAGTTTAAAATATACATTTCCCTAAAATACAGTCTGATTTATGGAAACTCTTTATATAATGTGTTGCATTCTTAACGAGTTCAACCAACAATGAATGTTTCTATGATGCACTAAATAGTGTATTCCCAGTTCATAATACACTTATTAGAGTTGCATGGGGTTTATCCTTTTAACAGATATCTTTGTAACACTTCAGTCATATTTATAGAATAAGAATGTAAAGAATGGATGAACAATGTAAGGCAAAGCAAAAATCATGGGCACAACTTAATTGTCTTAAATTATTGTTATCGTAGTAGATATTATGATATTAATGTAACAGTAGCAATATATAATGTAACGGTAACTACATGAATACTTGTCATCGTACCTCCTGTTATATTAGGACCAGCTCTTCTCTTAGCCACCAATCATTTATACAATACTGATATAGATACGTAGAGATACTGTAGTAGAATGACCTTAGCCATGCTTTGAAAAAAAAAAATAATAATACGAAAGTAAAAATGAAAATGGCACTTTACACATTACTATAATTATAATGCTGTTTCTGTCTGCTTAATTGTACTCTTTGCCATCATTACAGTTCTGCCCATGAGAGCCCAGCTTATTGAGTGTTATGAAGATATGAGTAAAATAATGAGGATGTTTTTAATAGGAGACCAAGCTAATGGGAACCAAGGTGTAGCACACCTATATGGAATAGGAGTGTTATAACTAAGAGACTTCATTTAGGGGTTATTGTCTAGTGGAATGCTGGCCTTTAAAATTGCAGTGTTCCAGCTAAAGAGTTATAAATGTCTTCAGTTCAGCTAATGGACAATGGGATCACTTTTTTTACATCACTTAGTTAGATTTGATGATAATTATGTTAAATAAATCAATGAAAGACAAAGCTCAGAAGGGTTTCAGGCTGCCATCTTTCCATTTAAATGTGTTTTCTCTTGGTCCTCTCTTTTTTTCCTGTCTCAACAGGTTTGATGTCAGATTAATTAGACAGTGTAGCATTTGCAAACCCTTGGCGAAATCTTCAATGATGCTTAAATGAGTAATTTTATTTCAAAGGCCTGGCAATAAAAAAAAAAAAAAATGCAGGGAATACCAAAAAGAAAATAAATGTGTTGTTAGTTAGTTTAGTTTATTCATTTTGTGCCCCACAGGGCCTGCACAGGTATATCTCAATAGTGCAGCACTATTTACTGGGATTTTGACAAATCATTATATAATCATTTTATTTTACAACATATACTTAAATTTGAGCATCAAAAGAAACGTATCACTTATATTTGGATAAAATTCACTAGTTGTGATTGAAAATGACAAACTCTGTTTTAGAGCAGGTGCAGTGACTTTTTATTGTGTTGATTAACAATTGACATCATAAAGATGCTGCAAAAAGATCTGTTGATTTTGGGCAGGTGTTGTGACTCTTGGTCTCCCGGTTCATGGCCTGTCATTGACAGAGTGTGCCTGGTTATACCGTCTCGTCAGGTTTGAAATTGCTGGCTGTGAGCACCCAAGATGGCAAGCCACAGCATGCTGCCCGAGTCTAGCCTCCAACAGACGTGGCATATTTTTTTTTTTTTTTCTGTGATTTTCTTTATTGCTTTTATTCAAGCTTCCAATTCAACAGCTGAAATCACTCCATATCCAGTGTCCAATCAACTGTCTCACTAATTAGGTGATTAAGTGCATATGCTTCAGTCACAGTCACTCAAGCGTGTCATGGTCAAGGATGAATGATTGAGTGATTAAAAAACCAAAAACATTTTGTCAATGTCCATCATTTATATACCTCATTTTTTTTTTTTTAAATAAATGTGTTATAATAGTGCTAAGTATCTTTTGATGCTCTGTGTATGTATATATACTAGGAGCAGGCACAGACATAGCAGTTAGATATATTTCTTGTTGATGATTTATATTAAATGATGATGGAGATTGCTGTCCAGCTATTGTAATAAAGGTATTCTAGATAAACTGCATCCTCCAAATGCCACCTTTTTGCACATTGAAGATAATAACAACTGGCTTTCACAGCCTTTATTAAAAGATTTGTATCTCTGATAGCAGAAACCCACCAGCATGTGAGGAAAAACTCTATGCTGCTTGATTTCAGCCGTATGTTTAACAAAACACCACAACCTGCCACAGAATGCTTGTTTTTGCAGATTTTTGTTTTCTGTATGGTGAGCGTACTGGATGTAAGCGTACTGCCTGAGTTTCAAGCATAATGCCTTTGTGCTCAAGTGAGATACTGATTTCTTATTTTCAGTATTACTAAGAAATATATTATAATATACAACAAATGCTGAGAGGCATAGCGTTGAAAACCATTTCATGTTCATGGTGATAACCCCCAACACAAATCATGTTCATGTGAATGGTGATTATATAGCTCAGCTCAAGAAAAAATAGATATGGTGTGAGCTAGTAGCTGAATGCTAGGGCCAGGTTTTTCTAAGCTTTTACTCGAGTATGAAGTTTGTTGCTGCATTTTCTTTTAGGAAAACATGCTACACATGTTAAAAATATGTTTTGGGAAACAAATAACAAGCACTTATAAAATGTTCTTCCTTTTTCTTTGTTTTTTTTTCTTTATTATCACTCGTAATATTGAAGTGACCTGTATTTCCAGTGACCTGCATTTTTACACATCGGAAGCAGGGGGTCACAAGGTAGTTCTGTGCACTAGATCCTGCACAGAACTACCTTGTGGCTCCCTGCACTAGAGACACCTGGCAGAAACATAGTTCTCCAAAAGCTCAGAGGTAAGCCCTGTATGTTAACAAAAGGGTTTTAAATGTGATCCGTAAACGGACTGACAACCAATGCAGATCCCTGAGCACTGGGGGATATTCTGTCGATGGTCAGTCAAGACTCTAGCAGCTGCATTCTGCACTAATTGGAGCAGATGAATGAGTTTATGAGGCAGTCCAGCATACAACGCATTACAGTAATCTAGCCTAGAGGATATAAACATGTGACAGAGAATCTCTGCATCCCTTTGATTTAAAAAGGAGCGTACACAGGCAATGTTTCTGAGGTGATAAAAACCAGCCCCAACCACCAAAGAGTTATGCTTCTCCAGTCTACAACCACTATCCAGGGTGACCCCCAAGATCCTCACAGAAGATGGAGGTACTATCTTGCAGCCAGCCGAGCTAAGCACAAAAGTGTCTGAGTTGGCTAGCTGCTTTTTTGTGCCAACCAGACATAGCTGTGTCTTGCAAGCGGATATACAGCTGAGTATCGTCAGCATAGGAGTGGTAGAACATCCTGTGCCGATGTATCAGCAATCCAAGCGGCAGTATATAAATGCTAAATAGCAGACCTCGAACAGAACACCGTGGGACTGTATGATACACATCCAAAGAGTCCTGACCTATAAAACTCACATAATGTGTTCTGCCTGTCAAATGTGACTTAAACCATGGCATTGCTCAGTAGTCGAAACGTATACAAGTTCTTAAACAACTGAGCAGTATGTCATGGTCAGTCGTGACAAAAGCCGCTGATAGATCCAACAGGACGAGCACCAAAGCCGACCCAGAATCAGCATTGATCAGCAAGTCGTTAACAACCCTGACCAGCACTGTTTCAGTGTTGTGTCCCTGCCGATATCCAGACTGACAAAGATCTAATAAATTGTTGGCCATTATGTCTTTTAAGAGCTGGATATAAACTACATGCTCAAATAACAGAGAGGAATGGTAGATTAGATGGGGCGATAATTTGATAAATCAGCCTCATCTGCTCCAGCCTTTTTCAACACAGGTCTTATGATGGCTGTTTTAATTCCAGTGGGACAGTGCCTGTTCTTAATGACAGATTTAAAATGCGAGTCCCACATTGACAGACTATATTGAATGGTAAAGGGTCTAAAGGACAGGTCGTGGGTCGCGTAGCCATAAAACCTCAGCCTGAGAAGCTTCCATAAAGCTAAATGGGAACTGAGGGGCGATCACCAACAACTCAGCCACAAGCTCATTGGTGCCAATGACCATACTACCTCGAATTAAGCTGATTTTATTCTGAAAGTGTGCAGCAAAGTCATGGCATGACAGCAACGATTTAGCAGTAGAACCAGTGCTGTTATTAGGTTTAGCATATACTAAATGACCAGAAAAAGCTACTTTTTGTTCCTGCTGTCAAGCCAATTGCCTCTTTTCACCTGACAAAGATACCAACAGATGTTACCAAGCTACAGTATGATCACTGGATACAAGGGTCAGCCTGGAAAAGTTCCACCAGGACTTGTAGGGGAGCCTGATCAGCAGGCATGATTAAAAACGCACAATGAAGTGAACTAAGCCTAGTTCATTTTCAACCCCTTGTGGGCCCCTAGCCAAGATTGGAAAATTAGAACAACCTCAACTCATCCAGCATTCACTCTATTATCTGCCTTTATTGGATGTATCACTGGGGACACCAAAGAAGACTTTTTGTATATTTTGCTATTACAGGGGGAATGCATGATTGTTTGACCTGCTTTTGAATTGAGCCACGAATGTTTTTTAAACACACCTTCTTCTCCAGGACTAGTATTGAATAACATCTTGGAAGCTATCTGATCTGTATTCATTTTGAGGTATATTGAGGTAGCAATTTATTCATGCTTTGATGTCCACTCCATTTTATACAGGCCCTGTGCTCACACCAGGACTGGAAAATGACAATTTCGTAAGTGACAGTGAACAGGCTAATAAGATCAATACAGTCGCTCTTGCTTGACAAGTCCTTTGGGATCAGTCATTTCTCCAAAGCAGATGGCACCTCTTAGCAGCACCACACCCCCACACAACATGCTTGGGTGTGGTTTGTCCCCAGAATGCAAATCCATACCCATGCAGAGAGATACAAAACAAACAAAAAAACAACAACATTCTGCTGAGCCAACAACACCTTGGCCTGCTGTAAAGATAAATTCCATTGATTCTATAGAAATGTTATATTAATGCACCAGCTATTATGGGGTAATGGTGCAGTTCTATTGTTTTAATTTAGGCAGAGGTGAAGTGAATAGAGCTGACAGACCTAAGGATGCCATACAGCACCATAGAGAAAAAGTATACTAATGGATCTGAAAAGAGAAAGCATTTACGTATAGGTCATGTCCACAATGGCAAATTAACAGGAAATACATTTTTCTCTGCATGCTGCGTTGCAATAAATCACTTCACATTATTTGTCAAAAAAAAGTAGCAATTGATGAAAGAGGATGTTCATTGTAAATGGGTTTTTAATTTGTTCATCTGACTCTCTCTTTCTGTATCATGCTCAAAAGGACTGATGGAGACTTTAACCAATCTTCTATTCAAAATGTTTTTAGCGTTGCTCTAATTCCCATATTTCACACTTTGGATGCTGATGCATGCAGTACAATTTTAGCACTTAAGGCAAAAGCTATCAGATAAGTCATTGTAGTAACTGTCGTTACAAAGAAAAAGAATATCTCCAGTTTAGCAGAGATAATTCCATATAGGAATGATTTGTGTTAACGTCACAGGTATAAACAGTCAAAAGAATAAACATGACTGTATTGCAGAAGAATGTACTATAGGATCCAGCCATTGCGGCATCCAATGAGTTCCTACGTGAACCTCAAACACCCACACAATAAGCTGTTCTGTGTCATGAATAATAAGGGAGCTTTTGAGCCGTTGCAGGTATTCAGTACCACTTTGGATTCTAATCTTGTCTGATTTCAGAAGCTACATGCCAGTGTGTCTGGTAAGAACTTGGATGGGAGCTCTTCGATGTCTGAAGCTTTTTTGAAACAATGGTGGTCATATAGAGCAGTGTTCAGTAAAACTGATAGGAGCAGGTTACTGTGGTGGTAGACCTTCAATTGTGTGCCTTCGCTTGCTTGGTTTTATTGCTCTGCTGTGACTGTTTTATTTTTTCTTCAAAGCAGCAGCAGCATGAATCCTAAATAGTTTATTCCCTATACAGTTGTGCCCAAAAGTATGTATTTAACAAGGCTGGGAGCAAACAATATAACATTAACATTGCAAGCATTTACACTCAGTACAAAAGAGCAGTTTATATGAGCAGTTGTAGGGGTTTTAACATTATCAATCCTGCATGGGTCAGAATAGTGTCACCTCAACACTGCCCTTAATTGTTTTGGTTTTTTTTTATCAGTTATTCACAGCTACGTTAGTTACTTAATTAACTTTTTAATGAAAATAAATGTATATAATTTACCATCAGTCAAAACTAAACGTATTAAAACAATAATATTTTTGGTGTATCAGTGTATCTCTATTACAATTTGGTTTGTCCTCCTTTTGATTTATTCCCTCTTCTAAATAACTTTGCAAGCACGTTCAAGCCTTTTTCACAAGTCCGGGCTAGTCTGGGCTCTGGTTCGAGAGCATTTGATTTCCACCCTGGTGTTAAAACATGTAATGGAATCAACACTTACTGCATGCTGCTCAGGACTTGGAATCATTTTGAAATTCAAACGTTCAATACTAATGTATACAAATCTGTACACAAAGTTTATTCAAGTGTGGCAAGGTTCTTTTAAAAAGGAGGTTTCATCCTGGGATCTGGAGAAGGGAAATTGCATTTTTTTTAAAAGGGGAGAGTTCTTTAAAAGCCTTTTCACGGTCAGCCTAAGGTCAGTGCTGTGGTTATTGTTTTCAGAACAAATTAATGTTCAAAGGGCAGTTTAGTCAGTATCTGCTGCCTTACAAATTCCAGCCAAACAGGAACGATTATGATGGGTTTCCTCTCAGGGGGGTAACTTTGTTAACCACTGATGTTGAAGAATCTCCCCATCCCAGCAAAGTGAATTATTCATGACAAAAGAGACACAATCAATTGGATTTGTCAGAAAAGCCCTTTGATCCAATATCCACACTCCCTTTTATCTGTGTGCAACTGAAATGACCATCTTACTATTCAACATAAGCAGATACTGTATGCTTTCACATCGCTCTGCTGTATGTTTGTTTAAGATGAATTTCTTGGGTTCATTCATTGAATTATAAAAATGTTATTAACTAATTTACTTAATAAGAAGAACATAAGAACATAAGAAAGTTTACAAACGAGAGGAGGCCATTTGGCCCATCTTGCTCGTTTGGTTGTTAGTAGCTTATTGATCCCAGAATCTCATCAAGCAGCTTCTTGAAGGATCCCAGGGTGTCAGCTTCAACAACATTACTGGGGAGTTGGTTCCAGACCCTCACAATTCTCTGTGTAAAAAAAGTGTTTTCTGTTCTGAATGCCCCTTTATCTAATGTCCATTCGTGACCCCTGGTCCTTGTATCTTTTTTCAGGTAGAAAAAGTCCCCTGTTTTATAGGGACAGAGATAGCAGAAAACAGTGGACAATAGACTACCTGAAATTCGGAAACCTACTGAATGTACAAATGGTAATCGGTAACAACTGGAAAAGTAATCAGCATATCTTCAATCATAGGGGCAGCAGTGTGGAGTAGTGGTTAGGGCTCTGGACTCTTGACCGGAGGGTTGTGGGTTCAATCCCCAGTGGAGGACACTGCTGCTGTACCCTTGAGCAAGGTACTTTACCTAGATTGCTCCAGTAAAAACCCAACTGTATAAATGGGTAACTGTATGTAAAAATAATGTGATATCTTGTAACAATTGTAAGTCGCCCTGGATAAGGGCGTCTGCTAAGAAATAAATAATAATAATAATAATTAGAAGCAAATTCCTTGTTGTACCTGGAGCTGATATTTTCACAATGGTTTTAAATGCAATTATGTAAAAACAATGTATTAAACCATATGGGGTACTGCACGTTTAAATCTATATGCAAACCTGTTATAGTCACATGCAATATGACTGGCTACCTTTGCTTGTGGATTCTGCTGTCTTTCTTTATGTGAATGCAACACCCTGCTGTGTTGAATCTTATTAAAGCATCTTTATTAAACACACTCACAACACATGGCTGCCAAAATAGTTGACATTTATTAGTCATGCATACGTTTGATAAAATTAGTTTTACTCATTCCTATTAATTGAACTTTTAATTAGTAATAAACACATTGATTTTTGAGAGATGTAAAAAAAGTTAAAAGCAATTCCACACAGTTGTAAAGAGCTAAGAGATTGGAGCTAAGATTAAAATGATACGATATTTAACATACTGTTTTGGCAACAACATGTCATAAAGTGTCAGTTCTGCTTTGTCCACATTTTATGCACGCTGTTCAACATACAAGGAACATTATTATTATTATTAATTTCTTATCAGGGATTGAACCCACGACTCTCCGGTCAAGACTCCAGAGCCCTAACCACTACTCCACACTGCTGCCCAATGCTCAATACACAGGTTCTTCAGTGGTATCCCCCAACAGATCCGATACCCACTTGTGCTTGTCATTTTACTGAAATTAACAAAGCCCCCCACACAGCACCCCCTTGCCCTAGATGCCCTTCCCAAACTCACCCAGCCCACCAAAACACAGCAAAACAGGTACTCCCAACCCCCCACTACTCCATCATTAGCACACAAGCACTTTCCCAAACCACCGTTGACATGCATGGGGGGCTCTGCACCGTCTGTCGTTTTAACAACACGCTGCACACACTGATCATCACAGTATTTATTTATTTAAACTCTGGTTTGTGGAATGGATTTTTGGTTTACAGTTAGGGTAGAAATTTGATTTTTTGGAAAGTAGTGTTTTTCATTCAACCCTGCCTAATGACTCATTAAAAATGAATGATTCGGTTGACAAAAAATGTATCTGTCTTTACAATGTAGTTAAAGATGTATTACCACCTAGGGGGTTAAGTATTGTTTCTTTTTGCTGCTACTTAAATTATGTCTAACATTCACAAGAAAAAAGGCAAATCTGTGGCAAATCTATGATCAGCTTGGTTTGGGAGACTGCACTGCAGAGATATTTTGAACTGGTCAATAAATATATACATTTTGGTAACTGTTAGCATTTAAGGAAATGTAATTCTTTCTACTTCCAGTTTCAAGACATTCAGTACGTACTGTTGTATAGTAAGGGTTAGGTAATATCTGAACTAGAATTGTATGTCAGTGTTGGCAATTTGTCTGTCATCTAATGGAATACAAAGTAATATATTCAGGTCAGATTCAATACAGGACCTAAAGTTGCCTATGGCCATGCTGGGTGAATATGTGAAACACCAATGACCTGGTGGTGATGACTATTTGTTCAGTTTTTTTCATAGGGTGAGAATGTAGGTCTAAGGGATAACCAGTAGTTCCTTTCAAAGTTTCTTATAACGCACATTCAAGTGAATCCTTCTGCAGTAGAAATGTTATCCATGGTAATTTGATCAGTCATTACCAATTTTTACTTCCCTGTTTGCTTTATCACTGCCAATATGTGAAGGTAAAACTGACTGACCCTAGAGCCAGAATTACACTTTCGTATATTATCATGTTCTCTCTGCTTTCAATAATAAATATTACTGTTTGATTAACACTTGTATTATGCAGCATTCACCACACCTTCATACTGTATAACTATTTGCATAATCCTTTCTAATAACTTTGACATACCATGACATGCATATAAGGATTCATAACATCTGTCATATCATTTGTCACAAATCACATGGGCTGTAATTGAAAATGCAGCATTTCAAATACCGGCACCTTTGTGTTCCTCATAGTCTTTACCACTTGTAGTCTATAATAACTTTTGTAGTGTTATTGAAACAAATGTTATTACAGCACATTTGACAAAAACAGAAGACGACCACCAACCAATACTTTTGGGATATGCCTGCCACAGGTCAGGTATTTACTGACCATTTTATGCCAGCGCTGCTGATAGGCCCCTCCGTGGAGTGACGTCCTCGGTCCCGCCTTAAGTAGTCACTCCGCGGAGATCACGTTCTTGTTTGCATCTCACATCAGGTAAGTAAGGTAGGTATAACTAACCTGTCCAGTTGCTGTGATTGACTCTGTGTAAAAGAGCTCTCACTCGAGTTTTCTGGAGTTCCCCAGCAATTTATTGCCTGCAATTCATTGCTGAAGTCGGCTTGCCACTTTCCTGGAATCAGAAACTCAGTGTTGCGTTTAATCTTTTCTTTCAACAGCCTACATCACTTTCTGATTGTAGTCTGCTTTCTAACCTCACAGCACTTGCTGTTTTGTGTTTTTTCCTCCGCTATTTAGAGCTAATAATAATTTTTTTTAAAACAGATACGTGTGATTCCTCCACTGGGCCATGGCTATGCTGCGCCCCGCTGTTGAGTCGATTCCATCGGATTGTCTCGGCCTGCCCAACCCCAAGAGAGACCTCACCTGGGGCTTGGTTTTCAGGATTGCCGCATCCATCAAAGCCTGTACTTTGGTGGCGATGGGTTTCACCTGCCCATGCCCCATAACAAATCCCAAATATTGCATCTCTACTTTGGCAAACACACATTTACCCAAGTTGGCTGTCAGCCGGGCTACCCTTAGAGACTGCAGGATGGCCGTGAGCCTAGCCAAATGCTCTCGCCAGATGGAGCTGTAAATAATCATAACATCAATATACGCTGCCACATACTCACGATGTGGACGTAAGACCTGGTCCATTAGTCTGAAAGGTAGTGGGCACACCATGTAGCCCAAACGGCATGGTTGTGAAATGAAACAGACCAGGGGTAGAAAATGCAGTTTTCTCACGTGACTTGGTGGTTAAGGGGATCTGCCAGTATCCCTTTGTCGAGTCCAAAGTCGAGATGAACTTTGCCGTTCCCAGTCTATCGAGAAGCTCGTCGACCCGAGGCATGGGGTAGGCATTGAACTTGGCAATAGCGTTTACCTTACGGAAATCAACGCAGAAGCGGTTGGTGCCGTCCTTTTTGGCGACTATCACAATTGACTGCACCACTCACTCCTGGAAGGCTCAATCACCCCAAGTTCAAGCATCTCCCACACCTCTTTGCTAACGCCACTTCGTCGACTTTCTGGGATCTGATAAGGTCTCTCTCAAACCGTGGTACCTGGGGGAGTGATAATGTCATATTCAACAAGATTAGTTCTACTGGGCACGTCAGAAAAAACATCCTAGAACTCCCCAATTAACCTACACAGATCTCTCTGCTGATCTGGGAGTAACTGTTACCCCATCAGAATGCTCTGAATGCTAGGGACCTCTATACAGGGTCCAAAATCATCCTCTACCTCACCTGGGGCTATAAATAAAGCCTCCATTTCTCACTCATTGCGGCAATCAGGCTGCCGAATTTCATAATTCACTTTCCCTATAGTCCGATTCACCTCATATGGCCCCTGCCATTTAGCATACAGTTTGGATTCTGATGTGGGAAGAAGCAACATTACCTTGTCTCCTGGTCGTAAGGTCTAAATATGTGCATTTATGTTGTAATGCTGCTGTTGCCGGTGCCGAGCCAATTTGAGATGTCCTGGGCCAAATGACTGACCAAATGCAGACAATCTCTCAGTAGGAGCACATGCTGCACTACATTTTTGGACAGATCGAGGATGCTCCGAGACAGCTGTATAAGAGCTTGAAGGGGGAAACTCTGTGGCACCTCTCTCACTGCAAAAAGGACGTAGGGAAGAAGCCTTGCCCAATGTTTCAGTGATGCTCCTTCCCATTTTTCGATTAATTTATTTCTTAGTTTTTCTAGGACGCAAACGGGAAGAAAACAGGTCAGCTTGCAGGGTGAAAATCTCATCAGTTGTGTGCCCTGCTGTGTCTGCCATGGTTACGGGACTGCCTTTTTAATTAATTGTCTAAAGTTTGGCCAGTCCTGACCCAAAATGATGGGGTGCGGCAGCCTTTCCACCACCCGCACTATCAGGTGGTGCTGTATCGGTCCTACCGATACATATGCTTTTACAGTGGGGTATGTTGCCTGACAGTGAGTGCTCTGTGTGCAGGTGCTGGTGCAAGGTATTTAGTAACAAGTGGTGTAAGTGCAGTCCGGGCTTGATGCTGGCCTGTAGCGACAGCTTCCCGGCTCGTGTTAGCCGTCTAGTAGTGACAAACAGACAGTTAGATTCCACAAACAAACAAAACACTTAACACTCTCGATACGTTTACACAGTCCATTTCCTTTATCGGTCAGTTTCGTAACCACATCAAAGGAACAGATTACATCGTCACATCCCCAATTATACCCTTAGTCATGCCCCCTGCGATAGCTAGTTCAGTTATGTCTCCTCCAATCCATGACTGACACATCGAGTACCGCTTTAGGGCGAGGACTTTGGGCATTGTGACTCCGCCCCCTTCCTGGTTGGCTGGCTGGCTTCTGACTGACCCTGGAATGAACTGCCAGACCAACCAGTACGAGGCACTCTGTTCCTCGAACAGCACCCTCACAGATTAGTAGGGAGATTGTTGACTAGGATTCATTCGCTCTCTGTCACAGTGGGCCACCGATAATTCACCAAAGGCTGATACAGTAGCATTTTTGACTGAACTTTACAGCTTTGTGTGTTTACTCCTGCAGAAAGCACCCCGTGGCTGTATAGCAAGAATCTGCCAAATTAAATCAAGCTTCAGATTGAAAATGATTGATCTGCTCCATTTTAGGGCTAAATTTACACAGCACAATTATATGTTAACACATACAGTGCACCACACCCTGTATCTTTGTCACATGCAGTGATCTTTTTGTTTGTTCATAAACATTAGTATACAATCACATAATATGTATAATCATGCACCAAGTAATCAGCATTATATTATATTATATTCTATTAACGGTATATTATATTATATTATAAGTACCTATCAATATCTATGTATCAATACATCAATACATACACCAGTGGGTATGATTTACATGGGTGTGGTTGGCAAGGTTATTTTATCCCATGCAAACTGAAAATACATAAAGTATATGTGTATGGATATATATATATATATATATATATATATATATATATATATATATATATATATATATATATATATATATATATATATATATAATAACTGTTTAATAAGATTGCTGCATTTTACTTAAAAGCATATGAAAAGAATAAGTCCTATCCAGGTTTTACAGTTATACCTTTAAGAAATAATTTCCTTGGGATCTAAAGGGAATACTGCACAGATCATTACCAAAATTTTAAAAAAAGGATCATAAAAAGGATGCTCCCTTCAACACATATTCACAGGATAAGCCACCACCCTTAAGTTAGCGTGTCAAAAAAATAAATAAATAAATAAAAAACCTTGCAATATCTAAATTGTCTGGGGCCTGAGTGTAGGCATTTAATAATTCATAAGACTAGCAAGACTGGGAGGGGTAGCTGCATTTGTAGTTGATGCATGAGTGTGGAAGAGGGAGTGGGGGTGGGCTGGCTGGGTTTAGTTTAGTCAGGAGGGGGGGGGGGGAGGGGAAGGGGGGGGGGGGGGCTTGTAGTCATTGTAAGCCAGCAAGTCACAGTGAGCTACTGAGAGTCAGTGTATGTGAGTGTGTGTGCGCAAATTGTGATGAGTAAAAGCATTAGGCGACTCAGCTGCTGATACAGCCTGGGTGTGTGTGTGTGTGCGAGCGAGAGCGAGAGAGTAAGGGAGAGAGAGGAAAGAGTGAGAGAAAAAAGGAAAGAAGGAAAAGAAAGGAAAAGAAAGGAGGATACTACAATCATGCTGTGCTGTATTAGAAGAACAAAACAGGTAATTTTAAAGGATTTGCACTACATATAGGATGACACCATTTAAAATGAGAATTGCCATGCTTTTTTATATATATATATAAAAAATGTGTGAATTGCAGAAGATATATTTTATGTGTATTTTTTTCTAGATTTTAATGGAGTGCCGTGTAAATTCAAACTATGCATGTGATTAATTTAGAGAATGAATTATCTCTGTAGAATAATAACTTTTAGCACTTGTGTGAAGGCTAGACGTATTGGCATGGTGTGTGCACTTGCCGGTTTTAAAGCATGTGGGCAGAAGAAGCTGACTTGTGACAACGAATTTACAATTTCCTGCAAGCTGAATAATAGAGATGTACATTTTTATAAGCCACAGGGAACAGAGGTATTGGTATCTATAATATATATCAGGCAGCTGATAGTGACAAATTGATAGTAGTAGTGATACCTTTCATATGCATGCTGCCTAAACCACTGCAGTGTGCCAAAATCTGCCTTCAAATGAGTAGGATCTGTGAATTAACTGAATGCAAAGCTATAAAAGATGAATATGCGAATATGATTAGAATACATTACATCTATAGGTTTATAAAGCAAAGAAAATAATATATTGTACAGTATGGTGCCCAAAAGGCAATTAGATTTGAGTGCAAACTCGATATTCAGGGAGCATAGTGCTGCTCAGCAGGGACAAGCATGGAAAAATGAATTAATGTCTTGAGGATTGTTATTGCTTTAGGAAATATCTCATCAGGAATAACACCATTATGTCTGCATCTGGTACTGGCTTTACAAACCTGCTTTTCTGTCATCAGAGCTCACAGAATGTAAGGTGTTATAGCACAGGAAAAAAGGATTTGTAAAACACACAGTTTAAAAAATGCATTTTTTAAATGTGTGTAAATAGATTTTAAATCACTTTTTGGACAGTTTATATATTAAACCAGGTGTTGTGATATGTACACTATTCCGAGCCCAATCTAAGATATACACTTTGTCATGGGGAGTATTTTTGTGATCCTTGACTTAAAAAAGAAATGCACATCTGACCTGTTAACATAGAAAGCATATTGGAGGTTCACGGTATAGCTATAAATGTCTGCAAGGATGAGTCATTTCATTCAGAGCATGTAATGCACTTTGCAAGGGAATGGGTGAGGTGGGCTGTATTGCCATGTACTGGTACTACATTTTAAATGCAAGAGTCTTTCTCTTTGAACATTGTTCATTTGAAGCTGGGGTAAAGAAAAGATGAAAGGGTTATTTTTATGTTTCCCATCACCTGTGTAAAATATATACTACACTGCATTCATTATTATAGTATAACGTGTGATAGCTCCAGGGATTCGTGGAATCTTACAGGGCAGGAGCTGCTTTCTCAGCGGAACTAGAATGAAGAAGGTCTTGACTTTTTGTGTGAACTGTATTCCATTTGTAACAGCACCCTTACAGTCAATTTAATTTGGAAGTGCATCAATGAATGCACCCATTAAGTTCTTCAGCAATGGAGTATAACTCCTGCAGGTTGCACTAGTGCTTAACATGCAGAACGGAAGTGAGGCTTGAGATATCTAAAGGGTGGGTGTGGCACCTTTGTTCAAGCGATGGGTGTTCAGCATGGGTATAGAAATTCAGGATTTCAATAGGAAAGGCTTGGCTTCATATAGAAATTGTCTGACATGAAAATATAGAATATTGTATTTGGTATTACTTAAAATAACAATATCAATATCACGTACTATTAGCTGATTATATATATATATATATATATATATATATATATATATATATATATATATATATATATAATGTATTAATTTTTTAAATGTGTATTTGTATTACAGTACTAATATCTTAGCACAAAGCAGAATCAATTCTGTTAGGAGAATTTACCACACATCTTTTTTTTTCCTGCACAAAGGCAGCTGCAAGCTCACTCGAGAGGGTGGGGTGTGGTCAGAGCAGACAGACAGTGCAGTACATAGCATACGAAAAGGGAGAGAATCAACCTGCAAAATGCATTTAAGTTCCTATATTTTATTCACACTGGGGATACATACACTTATATCTTATATGTATCTTATTCAGCATTAATTTGGAAATTAGGGATTCCTTGTAATTCTCATACTAGGAATTATATTCAAATGCATATTAAATATCATGTTTTAAAACTTCTTAAAGACTATTCAGAATTGGGATAATATGTTCAAATACATCTCAACAGAAATAAAAAAATGTGACTTGGATTGGTGAATCCTCGAATTGCACAAAACTGTCAAACGTTCACATTGAGGTCAGAAATTAAGGAACATGTTATTCACATATTTTATTTTGTATCGAACAGTAATGTCTCATTTTCTGTATAAATAGCTTTTTAAAATGTGGATATGTATAGATCCAGTGTGAGCAATATTCCTTAACTGGTAACATTATTAATTTGATCAGCTGCGCTTTCCAAACCAGTAATAAACATTACGATTACACTATAATGCCCAAATACTTTCAGAATCCCGCATGATATATAATGCAGAAAGTAGGCACAGTATCTATGAAGATGATTAAATGAAACTGAATCCATGGCTGTTGTCTCGCTCCACTTAATGGTGATCCAATGATTTGTTACCGCTGTGAATTCCCAGCAGAAGCATCAAAGCTGGCATGTTTCTGCACTCAGTGTGTCTTAATAGCACTGTCTCCAGCAATGAGGTCCCTACTGGTTTCCTTAGGCACAGGGGGGGAAAGATATTTTACTGTGGAAAATGACTCTCTCCCCTTCTAAAATATACACAAAGCCCATCTGCCATCACAAAGGGTGTGGTGCCTTTGTTCAGTTTATATCAAATTGAAGGTGATTCCTGCTTTGAGTTTGCATAAGGGAATTTCAATCTCCAGAACAGAGATAACCTGAGAATGTAGCTTGTGATGTGAGTTTTACACAGGGTTGCAGCGCTATGGGATTTTAAACTAGGGACCACCTTTTGAAGAGTGTGTTTTGTGTAAAAGAGAATGATTGTCTGAGTCTGTTTGAAAACACATTCCTTTGAAAATTGAAAGATCCATCTAGAGGTGTCTTGTCCTGTGAAAATGTATCAATTTTGAAAACTTCTCACAAGAACTCGAGGGACTGTATTAAACTGTTATAACAATAACACTTATAGGTGTCTGATACACTAAATTAATATTTATTACCTTTTGGGGCCCACACACCGTGCTTGTGGCGAATTAGGTGGAAGCAGCTTAAAGTAGCCAACTGGCTTCATTATCAACCCATGCGAAGGATTGTGTTTTTATAATACTGTAGTATCTTTGCTTTTGGTATTGTTTAGATGATCTAAACATCACAACCCCCTATCTTGAGTTCTGGGGTGATGTAACCTCCATGACTTGGGAGACTTGGGAGACAGTGATGTCATCTCCCCAAAAGAGTAATCCTTGCATGATTTGCTGACCCCTTAAGCTTTCCATATAGAAATAAATTAACTTTTGAGGGATTAAGTCCTTCTGAGATTGTTCTGCATTAATTAACCTTTTTGATTTCTACAAATTGAAGGAAACTGGAGTCCAAGCTTTGAGGAGGTTGATGGGTTGAGTCATAATTTCCTTGATTATGTTTTTGAACCACTTGTCTTCTCTAACCTTGGTCAACATTACATAGAGGTGTCATGTAGCCACATGTCCATAAATTACTTGTTTTGAGTTGTGGCCAGGAATACTAATGTTGTCCTTACTTATGTATACATTGTACTAATACTGGTACAATGCATATTAATTGTTGGGACCTGTACATTCTTTATGCCCTTCTTAAACACCCATCCTTTGGAGACTAAAACTTAATGAGAATGTATTAGGATATAAACAATTAATGAAAACCAATAGGAAGAGGCAGTGAGTATCTCCATATTCATCAATCATCTGCAGGTTTGTAAATGGTCCTACAGATTGAGAGCTGCATATTTAATCTTTCCTTTCTCATCATTAATATACCACTGATATGTACAGAGACAGATATAGGGTACATTAAATTACATCTTTTCCTATTCCTATTACAGTTTCTCTTAAAACTGGTTCATTTTCTTTTTTGTTATGAGTTGACTTTTAACATACAAGATGGATTCACTGGGTAGCAGCACTTCAATGGTAAAGATGTAATTTCCTGATTATATAGAAGAATGGTATTTGAAGACTTTTTTTTCGTAAATCAGCCAGAAATTTTAGCCATGGAAGAATTCTGACCTGTTTTGGAATTTCACCAAGATATTATGCTTCATATGAGTAACAAAGGATGTTTAATATCCACAATGTAGACTTATCATCTTCCTATGGATAAGTTATACATCAACCTTCAAACATTATGGAAGCATTATTAATAAGACTTCTTACAGAAAAATATTTTACACATCTCACTTATCCAATCTGTCTTTCTTGTCATTGGGTTTTAAGATAGTGGACAACAGAACAGTACATTATTGCATCTATTTTCAAAGAAGGCTGCTCAAGATGCATTGTCTGATTCTACAGCACACGAATGGATGTAGAGGGCAAGGCGTGGTATCTGATTGACAGTACTGATAGTTAAATAGGAGCAGTCACCTTGCTTAGAATGCTGATCCTATGTTAACATCCGTTTCTGGGCTTTCTCAGCTGGATATATAGAACCACGTGACTGGAGAAGAGAATGTTCTACCCACGTGGTTGGCAACACAAACAAACACAAAATGGACAAAAAAGAAGAAAAGACAGGATACATGTAGAACTAAGATGCATTTAAACTGATTCAGGACGACAGACTTTAATCCAAGTTGGCACTCCCTGCGATGGTTTATAGAGCATTCGCTGCAATCTGTATTACGAACATGTGCATCTTCTAACCAAAATCAACATATTGACGTAGCATTATAAGACTGTATTAATAATAGATCACACTCCATCAGTGAGCAGTGTCATTTTAATTGCCTTTTAATATTAATATAAAGGCTTGGCTGTCTCTTTCAGCTGCATAGATTTGGTGATCTGTCAGTTACTAATGTGCAGTTCCCTTAGAAATGCTGCTCCAGGTAATCACATGCGCAAAACAGAAACAGATGGGCGAGCTGCATTTGCAGTAAGTCCAGGTGCTATAACTGGGTATAATGACGAATACCTGCTGTTAGGAATTGCTGGCACCAAATTCTGTGATCTACAGTATAATATGGTACTACAGTATTTCCTTTCTTATTTCATGATTCAATAAATCCTAGAGACTATTAATCAGACTGTGTCATCAGTGATGTGAAATCTGAAGGAGTTGCAGAAAATGTTAATTGATATGCTGATCATTATGCAATGGCTAATGGCCTTTGTGGAAATGGATGCAAAGATGTTCCAGAATTAACTTTGATTACCTTGAAATTATGTCTGTAAAGGCCCATATGGCTCCAATTATCAACTGGATTCAGTACCGAAAATCGTACATCCTAAGGGTTTTGATATGAACGCAAAGGTTTATTGTGCTGAAGCTTGGTGATCTGATTTTTATATTGTGTTTTTAACACTGTCATTCTTCACTTTATAAAAGTTTATATAGCACATAAAGTGAGTTAATAAAAAATAAGGGCATCTTGGCATTTATGGCTGGTTTAACAGATCCTAGCTAAAATATTCTAAGATCAGTGCTAGTCTGGGAGAGTGAAACCAACCAATCAAAATATAGTCAGTATTTGTTTTAATTGACAATACTAGTCTGTTTGACTAAGAAAATTTTATTTGTCCACACTACAGGTGTAGAATTGAAGGTTTTTAGAATGATATTATCCAAGACAGCAGAATTTGGCCTGAAATCACTGTGCAATCTTCACAGTAGATATGGCATCTGTTTAAAATTTCATCCAAAAGGACAGCACCTGTGGCACCATTCTGGGGCACTGGTTGAGTTCCGGCCCTGGGACGTGAGTGCCACCTACAGAGCTGTCACTATCACTTCATGCAGCACAGCTGGTGGTACTAGGAATGGTCAGACCTAAGAATTGACCAGACCAAAACATTCTTAGCTTCTGAAATCTTAATATAAGATTTCAAATAAGTATGTTTGCAACCAGTCGTCATCTGCACGATTAGCCTAACCCAGAACAACTATTCTACAGCTGTCCCATATCCCTCTTACCAATCATCCATGACAAAAAGTATATGAATCTACTAAAGGTGATTATTGGTTATTGAGGATCATGTAGGATCGCCTTCCATCGGTCCTACAGGATGGGCATCCCAGGGTAAAATTATTGTGATCTTTCTTTCTTTGTGGTATAGATACCAGAAAGGCCATATGCTTAAAGCAACTGGAAGCCCTGGAATGGCAAATAATCACAATTTTTAGAGAGTGGAGATAAACTGCATTAATACATTAATGCATGCAGGAGTGTAATTACAATTCAATTACGTTTCTAATAAATCATATGACTAAACCTATATTCTCAGTACTTCATTGGTAATGTCTTTGTGTCTGTGTCTGTATATGTTGAGTGAAAAAGGGGGTTATTAGTAGCTGGGTTAAGCATGACCTGTAAGATACAGTGTCAGTTAATCACCCCATGGTAAATTGTATACTTCAGTCCATGGCACTTTGTATGCTATTTGATTTTAAATACATTTACTACTCAATTTTGATTCTTTGAATAAAATTGAGCCAATTTACTATGTAATACCTTAGCATCTTCTCTCACCTACAGCAGAATGTGAATTCTGATTCTAAAATGTAATATTTGGCAGCAACAATATGTAATCCTTCTTTCATTATGAAAATACAAGGCCAAGATTGGAGTAAAAAGAGAAGATCATTAATTTGTACAGGAAGATACCGTACAATAGATCCAAAAGGACCAACAGTATAATACAGTAGTTAATCTGAATTGCCATTGGAGCTGAACCATGCTATCATAATGCATATGAAACCAAACTTCAGATGCAAAGATTTACAGCTGAATCTCTGTGCAAGATGCATCTGCATTGTAAAGGAATTAATGAAACAAAAGCCGCTGTTTTGTGTGTTTAAAAGTTAGTTTTTACTTGTTTTCAGCTATTAACTGTTGCAGTTCAAGTTACTTATCAAATGTTATATCTAACTTGAAATATGCAAACAAGTAAAATGGTCTAATTAAGCAAATTATCAGTTCAATTAAGGGTCTAGTTAAGTAATTGAGAGCTCAGTTGGAATGAAAACCAGCAGCCACAGGGGTTTGAGAAGCCTTGCGCTAAGGCATATAGCGTAACCCCAACAAGAAATTATGGGGTTGCAAACATCAAGGTAGTTAAAAAAAAATGCATTGGATTAATTTGATAACATTATGTGCAGCAAAACCAAAGTGCTACTTGTTTTTCGTCTAAGGGTACTTTAAAATGTGTTCATACAATTTGTGGAGGATGGTATTTCTATTATTTTTGCCTCACCTTTCAGCTTTTCCATCACCAGATGTTAGCAAATGGTTTGACAGGAATGTTTGTTTGTATTTTAAAGTGCCAATATGTAATACGGTTGTTTATATAACTTTGTGTCACCTCAAGGTTTTGCGTGGTAGGGATAGATGTTAAGCCTTGCTAAGGCCTTCTTCCTCTAAGCCCAAGATGACTTCATAATATTAAACATTAACCCATACTATTCTCCTCCTGCTAAACATTAAAACATATCAGTTTATTCCAGCCTCTTATTATTACCATCTCCTAAATTATGTTTCAATTAATTGTGTGTTATGAGTTGTGTTTTCACACTTTGTAAAGCAATACCTATACGTATATTGTTAAAAAGCAGTTTGTTACTGTTCTTTATGCATGAGAATTGATTATACCTAGAGCACACACAAAGACACTGGTAAACACACACAGTATTTGCTGTAGCTATTGTGCTCCCTGGAATAATCATCAACATTTACATTGAATCCAATGATGTACATAATTAACTGTAAAATAATCAACTGAATTATTTAGCCAGGAAGATTTTGTTTAGATGAGTCATCCAAAACTGGCATGATTACATATTAGGAAACTGTTGTTTTTTGGTAAGCTTGAGCTTCGATATGATAAACGATTATAGAATTTACAGTATCTTTCACATGCGATTATACTAATTAACAGTAATTAGAACATGTAACAATGTCTCTTTTTGATTTGGTTGAATGGAAGTAATTGATCTCATTATATGGTTTGTTTTTCATATATTCTGCCCTATGTTCCGGTATTCCGGTATTGCTTATTTGGAGAATTAACACAATCACTATTGCATAGACTGCCAAAAATATTAAATCCATTTATATTAAATACTGTAATCCTCAATTTTAATTTTGTAAGTGGTACTGTAGCATTGTATCATGCCTCATGCCCCTCTGACAGCCAGTACGTGGTCGTTTCATTTGTTTCTGAAGACTGGTCTTTATGGATAATTTGTTTTCTTGTTAGCATAACGTATGCCCATATAGGCCACCCCCTGCTATTATCATTGATCTTCTGTCTTGGACAGTAGCTTTGCCTCTGATGCCCCTCCCTCTGCTGGCTGCAGTCAGATTTTTCCGAGTCCCGGGAGGATCCTGCTAATTGGCGTGGGCTACTTCTCCATGTAGGATATTATCCCAGCTGCATCCCTAATACTGACACACTTTAATCACCAATTGTTTATTACAGCCGAAAGCTTTGGGGGGGGGGGGGGGGGGGGGGGGTGATTAAAGGCAGTCAATGGAAAACATCTTTCGATTTTTAAAACTCAGAAATTGGCCTCATTCGTTAAGACCAGAGATGTAAATATGATGGATAGTCAAGATAGCAGTAATTAACTAGTGTGCATTAGTGCAAGGGATGCCAATCTTGACTTCACTGAAATGACCAATATGCATAAGTATATTATATAAATCAAGTGAAAATGAAGATTTGAATATTAAACCTATATTCACTCTTAGATTTTAATATGACTCTGCTATTTATCAGCTTTTAAAAAACACCACAAAATAAAAACAACAACACTGAATAACAGGCCCCAAATCTTCTGCTAACCAATCAGAACCAATCCGAGGTATTTAAAGTCAAAAAACCCTGTTTAACATTCCTCCTCACATGGTGACATCCTGTCCATTTTCCTGCTAAAGCTCATAACGGCCATCAGCACGCTCCAGGTGCTAAAATCAATACGTAAAAGATACAGTAAAGCTTAAGCAATCCATAATTGGTTATGTAACGATACCATGTGTTACATTCCAGATGTTAATACATTAAACTTTGTTCTGGCTTAAATATCTCCTTTATCCAGCAATGAAAATGCACAGATGAGAATGGATAACCATGACTGTCATGTTATGACATTTTAACAACACTGTAATTCATAGAATAATAACTATGAGGAATAGTCAGGCTGGCTGTTGAGGCTCAAACACTGGGGTCATTCTAAAAGCAATTAGAGAGCATTCCTGGGGACATGACGTACAAAAATGAATGAACCTCAATGGACTGAGTGGCCCTGTGTCAGGGCTGAGGCCCTGCACCTGTAAATAGTGTGTTTTTGTTTCTTGTTTAGGTTTTTATAAATGAAATATGTGTTAGCCAGTCATTTGCTCTTCTTTGACGTTACGAGTCTGGAGATGAATCTGTGGAGGGCCCTCACAGCGGCGTGTGTGAACCAGGGTGAGCAACAAGTTATCACTGTGTGTAGACCTGGATAACCACAACTGTAAAAAAGGGCTTCATTTAGGGGATTCGAATCCCACTCAGTTTATTTGATTGTGTGTAGCGCAGAAGGTTCCTGGAGCGGGACCCTCCTTTTAGTGGAGGTAGCGCTTGGCTCCTTGTAGGCCAGCTTTGGTTTTATTAGTTGTGTTTTTACTGTTTTGTTTTGCATGTATTATTTTGCTTACACTTGCTGTACTTGGTCTTATCCTAGTGGCGACTACCTGCAACTGCAATAATAATTATTATAAATAAATCCTGCGCAACTGTGTGGTGCGGCAAATACAACCTCCTGACTGTCAGCGGATACTCACATCCCTAATACCCCCTGTTACAGGCCCATTCCCCTGCTAGCATTTCTAATGAGCTGCTCCTCTAATTGGGGTCAATGCAGGGTCAAGTATGAATCTAAAAGATATTACAGTGGATGCAGATAGCATGTGCTTCCGTTAAGGGTGATTCCAAGTCATGCTCTATTATGTTTAAATCAGGCCTGGGAAGTCCATAGCAGTTACTGGATTCAGTTCCTTGTCATCCAATTACTCCTGACTTGGAAAACCATCTTCTTGGAATGCAATGGAAGATTTTTATTTCCAACTGCTAAGCGTGCTAACTGTATAAATCGGATATATTGTCCTACAGCATATCATTTGGAAGGCATGTCTTGTGTTCTTTGGTTTCCTGTGGCATTTACAATGAATGAGATTTCGCTGCTGTACAGTAATGCCACTTTGTCCTTTCTGAGAATAATCAGAGCCACTTAGTCTTTTGTGTGTCTAACCGGCAATTTCATTTTGAAAAGGGGAATTACGGATACAATGGAAAATCGGCAGGGCAAAAACGATCAGCACCTTCACACACCTCAGGGCACAGATGTAGTATTTTAACCGATATCATGAAAGGTTATTAGAACCAGCTGGGTTCTCATTTGCCCAGGAGCAGTAATTACTGTTTGACTCCCAAGCATATAGCGCTGGTCTGCCACCACACTTACTCGAGACCTCTGATTAAGATACAAATGTTCATACTTTCATTGTATGAGGGTAAATTCTTTGATCAATCAATCATTCTTTATTTATATAGTGGCGTTTCACGATACATCACCGCAAGGCGCTTTACATGAATAAAAACATTAAAAGAAGTTACAATGGACAATACAAAATGAACAACACAATTAAAACAATAAAAACAACAAATTAATAAAACAGTAGAACAGTAACAAAGTAAAACAGTAGAACAATGAGACTGAGAAAGACTACAGTAAGTATTATTGATTATTTTTTGATATCATGTGGTTTGAGATCTTTTTATAATAGTATCATTTGTAATTAAACAGTAAATATTCTGATTATAATTACAACACCGTATCATTAAAAAACAGAAAAGGGCAAATTATCTGTGACATTTTTTCCTTGAAATGAAACTATCCTATGAATTATCTTCAGTGAGGTCAAAGTTGTACTTGCATGCTGTAAGTTTGTTTAAATGCACACATGAATACCCTTTGAATGAAATGTATAAATGCAAGATTTTATAGATTTGTACAAAAAATAACCACAAATTATGGGTTATGGATTAGCTGTTCTTCTTATGGTGTCCCACTTGAATCCCAATTTTGTTGTGCCATTAAAAAAAAAAAAAAAAAAAAAAAGTTTTCAGAACTAGAAAATGAATTACAAAAAGATAATTTCTTATTACATTTAAAATAGTTTATTTTAAGTTGTAATGTGTTGTATTTGTGATTGTCTATGACTGGTGTTGTCTTGTCAGGACCCTCTTATAAGAAGGCCTTAGCCCTAAGGGGATCTTGTCCTGGTTGAATAAATAAATACAATAAAATGAAATAAAGGAGCAGAGAAACACCATATTTATTCAGTACCTTTTTTTACCCTTGGGACAATGATCTAAATTCAGAAGTGTGCCCATCAGATAAACTGTCCTTATTACTCACAACATACATTATTACAGCAATTTTGCACAGAATATCAAAACTGTGTAATGCAATAAAGCAGACATCCTGACTAGCCCGTATATTCATTTCAGAGTGAGAAAATGATAGCTCAGGGGGTTTTATTTAGTGCAGAGGTTAAGAAGGGTTTGGTTCATCAGTGTTCAGCACTTCAGTGCTGTTCAGTAAAATGTTTTATTATGGAATGCCTTTGGCAGAATTTAATGTTGATATGATGTGTGCAGAAAATTAGATTACATTTTTGTTTCAGCCTTTCCAAGTGTAAGGGTACTGGTTCCAAAGGCAACACTGAGAAGGCTAGTACCTTTTGACTGTCTAATGTTTTTTTTAAAGTCCACTAGGAGTGAAATACAAGCAGGCACATTGTAGCAGGATAGTCTCAAGAATGAGACTCAGAGCCAAGAAGCTCCAGTTAAAAACGCAGGTGCGCACGTTGAATACACATGAACAAAAAAATAGGCACAAGGGCCAAAATAAAAGGTTAAACAAAACAATTTGGTTGTCAGGCTGGGCATTCACCTTCATTGACCAAGTTCTCCAAAACTCACACGCACACTCACACTCACACTCACACTCCTCTCTAACACCTTCACCAAACAAAAGGATTTCTCATTGCTTTTGTACATGTGGCCACTACCCAATTAGCATCGATTACCTAACTGAGGAATGGCCACACCTATGATTGCTGGCAACCTTACATTCCCACACACACACACTCTTTCCACTAAGGCAGGGCTTCCCCACCCTGGTCCTTGGGACCCCGTGTCTTCTGGTTTTCATTCCAATTAAGCTTCAAATGATTAGTTAATTCCAATTGAAGTAATAATTTGCTTATTAGCCCTTTTTAATTGTTCTCAGCTCCATTAAAAGTTGCTGTTCAAGTTAACTTGTTATAGCTAACTTGAAATCTGTAACTGTTTAAGAGCTGAAAACAAGTACAAAGGTCTAATTAAGCAAATTATTAGTTATATTAAGGGTTTAGTTAAGTAACTGAGAGCTCAGTTGGAATAAAAAGTAGAAGACACTTGGGGTCCCCACCTGCCCCCCGCTTTCCCCTCACATCCTTCTCAACCCATCTGTCTAGTTCTCTTATAAAATTATTTAAACTCGGTCTTCAGTTGCCTTCCATATACAAATACCACTAACATGACTTTTTCAAACTCTGAAGGTATCGGGCCTTAATTTGTACAGGTCTCATACAATTTGCCACATAGTTCTATTGAACTGTACAACAATTTAGATTCCGGATTGAATATATTTTAATTTCCCATTGAATAGCCATTATCAATTCACCATTCATTCAACATTTTATGTGAACCACTTTATTCCAACCTCTTTGTACATATTGTATACAGCAGGGCTTCTCAAACTCTGTCCTGGGGACCCCCTGTGTCTGCTGGATTTCATTCCAACCGAGCTCTCAATTACTTAACTAGACACTTAATAGAACTGATAATTTGCTTAATTAGACCTTTTTACTTGTTTTCAGCTCTTGAACAGTTGCATATTTCAAGTCAGCTATAACATTTGATAAGTAAACTGCAACTGTTTAAGAGCTGAAAACAAGTAAAAATGTCTAATTAAGCAAATTATTAGTTCAATTAAGGGTCTAGTTAAGTAATTGAGAGCTCGGCTAGAATGAAAACCAACAGACACAGGGGGTCCCCAGGACCGAGTTTGAGAAGCCCTGGTATACAGGATACTTTGATGTAATTAAACCACTGTAGTACCTATACATTACTACAGAGGCAGCTTGGAAGTGCCAGCTTGGAGTATAACATTCAGCAGATTTCCTGTGTGCTTTTTTAGCTGACAACATAGAAAATTACCTACCTGGTTACCTGTATAAATACACATGCCAAATCAAAGTTACATGTGGTGCTTATTCAGCTCTCCTGCACAACAGGGAACAGTGAATCAACGTCCTAAGCAAAATGCTCCTTTTTATTCACACCACTTTCACAATATGCATCCTACTGTGTCTTTGACAGCTGAATAAAAAAATAGTTTTATCCAGATGGGAAAGCTCTTGAACCTAACTGTCGCCTAAGGTAGACGGTTTTACCTCAATATCCCCTCCCATTAAATATCATGGTATGGTTCCTATACAGTAAAATCTGTAGGTAGAAAAATAGGGGGAAAAGTAGCTCACCTTGAAGACAAAAGTATCTGTAGAGATCTGTGAATGAAAATTGTTTGTGCACAACTTACATTTATTTTTATACCAAGCAGTGTTGGCACTTCTCAGTGTTTACCTCTGTCATAAAAAGCACGTGACGGATTACCTTGTCATTTTATATAAATATTCATCACTTTGAAATTACTGTTTTCCCCCTCATTTTATGAATGGTCTCCACAATCTGGAGACTGTAAAACTCTCATTAGCCACATCTTCAGTTTTTAACCACTTAGTACATTACAAACCACTAATTATGTAGATCAAACAGATGCATATGTAAGCACTGCCAAACATGATTTGATAATACAAAAACAGAATTATCCTAATAAAGCATTAATCCCAGATTAACCTTTTTTTTTTTAATGATGCTTCTAGGAATGTGAGCCTTGGCTTCACAGCATTACACACTTGTAGGATATCAGGCATACATTCATGGAAATGCCAGAAAGTATAATCCACATTCAGCTCAGTTTTTATAGGGAGAGCTTCATTGTAGAAATAAAAATGGTACCCCCTCCCCCAAAACAATTTTGACTCAGAGTAATTTTCCCTCTATGTATTAGTATGGTACAATGTTATCCATCGTCTTTGTCACAGCCACCACCGTAATTTTGACCACAATTAAATTTATGGCCTTTGGCGTTGACACAGGCAGATCCAGGATAAATGATTCAAACACCACTTGATGATCCCTGTAGTATATTTTAAAATTCCTACACATAATAGGTAAACCATGGTACAGTCATGTTTATTGGTCCTTGTGTAGTAGGTTCCTTGTGATTAGTCACATACATCCTAAGGCAGGGAACTCCACAAATCAGGGTTATAGCATTTTAATGTTTAAGGCTCTTTCACCCACTGACTGCAATTTAAATGAACCAAGAAGAATAACATCTGGTACCATAAATGACATCCAGGTAATACAAGAAAAGCAAAAACCTTAAATAGATATCATAATTCCCTTTCTTTATTTGTTGTCCGTATCTATGCAACTGGTATATCTCACATTGTTTGGGGTGTCATTATAACCTAATCTTACTTTATTTATTCACATGCATTCAATAATATAAATAAACATTTCTGATCTAATTAATTTTTTTTGTTGTTCTTCTTCTTCTTTTACCTGAAGGTTGAGAAGAATGAAGAGGCTGACCAGAAAATTGAGCAGGATGGCAACAAACCTGAAGACAAGGCACACAAGGCTGCCACAAAAATCCAGGCCAGTTTCCGTGGGCACATAATCCGGAAAAAGCTCAAGGACGTGAAAAAGGAGGATGGCACAGCAGCCCCTGTGGCAGCGACAGCTGAGGGAGAGAAAAAGAAAGAAGAGGCCACCTCTCCAGCAGCAGAGAGCCAAGAACCTGCTGCAGATGCAGTAACAGAGCAGAAAGCAGAGAGCAGCGAATCCAAAACCGAAGAGGCAGAAAAGGCCGTCAGCACTCCTGCGACTGATGCAGTTCCTTCTGAACCCAGCAAAGAGGAAGAGAAGCCTGAGGCTGTGACGGACGTTTCAGAAAAGACCAAGGATGTTGCTTCCCCTGCTGTCTCTGAAGAGAAGAAGGCAGCTGAAAGCGAAAACAAAGAACCCCCCACTGCCAAGGAGAGTGCATCTACCACCAATGCTTCCACTGAAAGTGCCCCATCGCCGAATGCCGTGGAGAAAGAAGAGCCCAAACAAGCCGACGTGCCTGCTGCTGATGTCAGTGAGACAACAACCAAGGCCCAAAGTGAAGAGACTGAGAGCAGCCAATCACAAGACAAAAAAGGTAAGGCTTCATACCATATTTTACCCTTTTTGTGTCAGAGTTATTAATACCAGTGCATGCAACTACCTTTTCTGTAAAATGCATGGAAAGCAAGGATGTAAATAAGACTCCCAGTTTGATCCAATTCTGGTTTTACGATGAGTTTAATAGAATACACCTGAGCTTGTTACCTATACACTGTGGCTAATCAAGCTCATAAAGCCTGGAATAGGTGAAACTTCTATGCAATAGGTGTTTTATTTCCATCCACAAAACACACTTTGATTGGTCAGATTGCTCATGACAAATGTTCTGTTTCTCACAAACATGAGTTTACTGCACTTTTTAATTTTTTAACTTTTTAATGAAGTATTTTGATTGTTTGTTTACAAATACACATGGTGGTTTCATGGTTTAAATCTAACATCCGTGTAATTGATGGAGATTTACTAAGTGATGATGAAACTTCTGTTGTTCCTGAACCTGTCCAGAAGATGTGAAATCAAATGTGAAATCAAATGAGGTGTTTAATTATGTATAAGTATAATTGTATTACTTTTAGCAAACAATATGAAATGCTAAATTGAAATAGCAAGCCCTTTTCGAAGTGTTAAGTTTGAAATGTGTAATACTATAATGAACTAATTGTTGAAATGATTGTTGCCTAATAAAATGGTATTCACTTTTCACAGACATGTTTTAAAGAAGAATAATTCAGTAATGTTTTCTTTAAGGTTTAAGAACATAAGAACATAAGAAAGTTTACAAACGAGAGGAGGCCATTCAGCCCATCTTGCTTGTTTGGTTGTTAGTAGCTTATTGATCCCAGAATCTCATCAAGCAGCTTCTTGAAGGATCCCTGGGTGTCAGCTTCAACAACATTACTGGGGAGTTGGTTCCAGACCCTCACAATTCTCTGTGTAAAAATGTGTCTCCTATTTTCTGTTCTGAATGCCCCTTTATCTAATCTCCATTTGTGACCCCTGGTCCTTGTTTCTAAAGAGATTGGGGGAAAAGTAATGAAAGAAACAGTAGAATAAAGTTTACTTAAATGCTTTAGAATGCCTGGAATCTTACTGGCAATCTGTAAATATTTAGTAGAAACTAAATTTATTACAAAGGGTGGTTCTGGTTATATTATTTTAATGAGAAAATCTGATTTAGATGTAACATCCGATCACATCTGGTTGCTCTAATAAAGGTTGCTGCTATGCATTATATTTGAAGCTGTTAAATCTGGTTTGACATAACAATGGTCCACAGAAACAGCTCAACACATCCAATATACTTGTGTCACGACCTTCAAGTGGCAATCCCATGTAGAATCACCAGATCCACGCATGCATCTCAACCTTGGATACCACAGTAAATAGTGTATCTATCGCCATGGTTTGAAGGCCTGTCACTTTTTTCTGCCCCTTTGAAACTTAACATGATCTGTTCATATTAGGTAACCTTAAACAATAATTAATTATGAACAGCAGGCACTGATAAATGAATATTATTAGTATAAAATTGCTTCTTTATTTTAGTTTTCACAATTTACTTCCGCAATCTGAAACATTCATCTGAAAGAAATATGCATTAAGGCGTTCTCATGTTACACAAGTAATATTTTAATAATTTTTATTTTATTTTAATTTGGAATATAGCTGGCAATACACTACCTCGTAAATTGTATATATATATATATATATATATATATATATATATATATATATATATATAATTTTTTGAGACTTCTTGAATTGCAAGTCTTCAATGTTAAATAAAAATAAAAAAACAGGATGTTGTTTTCCAGTTGTGAATCACTGCCATATATCTTAGACGTGGTTGATCAGATTGGAGGCTCCAAACATTTTGCTAACAACAGTACACCACAGGGATGTTATTCTCAGTCCAATCCATCATTTTATGACATTTCCGAGAGCCTGGGAAATGGTAATGCATTCGGTTTACAGATATTGCTCAGGTTGAGGTCACATTACAAAGCTGTGCAGCACTTTAAAGAGAGAGATACCATTTTGGTGGCTTGCGATAATAGAAACCGCAAACCCCATTGCGATGGCCATTAAAATAAGACCATCCATAAGCCATAGTTTGAAGTACACAGTTAAAACAGCTGTAGACCATTCTTTTCTTGTGTAATAAGAGCAATAAATTCTTGGGCATCCAAACACACATCTGCACAAATGTGCACTACACACTGCCTTTACATTTGACTTTTTAGCCATTTTACAGATCTGAGTTTACCATTCAGCTCCTCCACTTGGTACAGAAAATGCCACAAACATAACGCCGAGCTGAGCAAAAAATCAGCAAGCATACTAGCTGATACAGAATGACAACATTTTCCAATGCTTTGCTACTGCAACCTTATATAATGCCCAGCATTGCAGGAAGCAAGCCAGACTCAAAATCAACCCATTCAAATAGAGTAAAAATCACTTTATTTCCACCAGCTTGTGATTAGACACACTGAACAACAATATGAAGAAAATTGGTACAGTATTGGTATTTTATCTGATCAATTGATTGATGTATTCCTTTCATGTGGTAACTTCTATGCATACACACTCATAATTTTAGCCGTGGTACAATGAGGCTAGGTAAATTTTCTTTAGGTGTGGCCAAACAAAACAATTGGGTTAGGAATATGATTTGTCTTGAAACAACCAGGTCCGGCAAATCAAACGAGTCAGTTTAATGATATTTATAGCAGACACTGCATCACATCCACACGCAAATATAGCCTAGTATTTGCTTGGTAATCTGCACTGTGCAGAGCAGCACAGATCATTGAATAAGGGCTCTTAAGAGCTAGTAATTTTTTCAGCTCTTTTGAATTTTAAATAATTGATGTTTGGCTGCTTTACACATGATAAACCATATGCGGAATTTAACTGGGTTATGCTTCATATTAACTGAGCGGTATCAATTAAAGAAATATGACTATTAAAAAGAATGATCAAATATGCAGTTTTGTTTTTAAACAAAATATGAAATTAAATTCATTTGTGCATGAAGAGAAAAACAATTACAGGGATTTTCTTGAGAATGTTCCATATTGGTGTGTGTGTCATTCACTTGTCCCATGGGGTTGCACAGCTAGTTCTAAGTGGTGTATTAGGTATCGGGAAAAAAACACCACAGTGATAACAGTCAACTGGTGCTGGAAACAGTAAATGCTAGAGAAATTGATTTTAAATCCTTAAATCTTACAATATGTAATTACATTTAAATGACTTGTCTATTTGTGTTAACCTATGCGGAAAAGTCTAAATGCACAGACCAATCAGGGATGCACCTCAAACACAGATATCAACATGACAGCTCGAAAGGATTTTGTACAAATGGCAAGCAGACTGAAAACTTATTGATTACATTTGTCCGCTCTGAAACAAGGCTGTGTCACTGCATGATGGATCAGCTCTGATCTCAAGGGAGCATTAAGTAATGCATATAATCAGGGCAGGGCATCTCAACTGCTTTCATTCTTTTTGTTATTACCATAAGGACCGAATTACATTAATAACATTCCCTTTATACTGTATATAGTGGCACCAATTGACAGCTTTCAGATGGAAACAGCATCGAAACACAAGTGTATGTGTGTGTGTGACAGAATTGGTTATGCTTTATCAATACAACATCAATTAGCCTTTGAAGTTGTAGCCTCACTAGGGTTTACTTGCATATCAGTCTTAAATATAGTGCCCTTAATTATCGGGGTCAACAGATTAGAAAAAAATTACAGTGAGCAAAAAGCTGTGGAAAAAAAAATGTGTAAGGGTTAATAAAAATACAGAGGACATGGACACTCAGCCAGTGTATTTAAACTCTCCAAATTCAGAGGAATAAGACCAAAAAGGAACTTCTTTCAAGAAGGTGTAAAGCTACCAGGGCCTGTAAAAATGACACTTGGCGTCATATCTGTTTATTGAGTACTGACAGGTTCAGCGTATCCAGTTGCCCTCTATGATAAAGGGTGGTATCCCGCTTCTACCACATTTCCCCCGGACTTGTAAGGGTGAAAATGGCTTAGTATTGGGCTTTAAACTGTTGGTGATAATATAAAACACAAACGTGTCAGCTCCCTTGTACTTGAGTGAGTACAGTTTTTCTTTGTGGATTAACGTGTCAAACACACACTGGAGAGAATCTGGTCCATCACAAATTGGATGGAGCAAATCTCAAGCTTCAGGTGTGCATGATTTATTGCAAAAACTGTTTTAGAAAGTGTGAGGTTTCCCACAGGAAGAAGAGTGTCAGTGTGAATAAATTAAAAGTATATTGAAGACAAATAAGTAGCACATAAATTAGGAAACACAGCAATTAGCATAAGCTGCTGTAACACAGTAATTAATATGGTATCAGTAACCAGTAAAAAACAAAAAGACTTTTGAATGGTTTATGCATTTATAAGAAACTGCCCTTGAAGGTAACAATCCTGATCAAGAGGGCAGGAGAGGTTATCAAACAGGGCAAGTTGATCCATTCAGCTATTCCTGCAAGGGTGGGTTTAAGGTATATAAAGATATAAATGACATCCACTCTCTGACAGCTGATCCAATTAATGCTTTATTTCTCTGCTCCCGTGAATTTCATTACAAATGTGCAGGAGCAAATGTTAGCGGCAGACTTGCTACAAAAGACATCTGTCAAGATTGAGCAGCAAATGGGTACATTGTCTCTGAAGGGAGGAGGAAATGAGACTCAGACAGGTTGTAAATAGCTATGGGGGGCTTTGATTTCATGCTGTCGTTTCTGCAAAAAGCTCCTGTCAATCGAGGTGAGGAAGGAAGCAGGGATGGGGTTGTTATAGCACCACTGAGCTGAGTATGATTAAGAAACATCCCCCTGCTAAATGCTTGCTTGAAACATGTGAACCCTGTTGGTACCAAGGAATGATTTAATTATGTTTAATTGTTTTTTGGTAGCAGATAGTTGTTATCTGGGGAAGAACTCCATTGGAAAATGACCTGGTTTTAATGTTTTGGACCAAAAGATGGAAGCGCACCCCAACCCAAGGGAACAGTTTCTGTTATATTTAAAGGGTCTGAAACTGATACATTAGCCTTGAATGCACTTGCTATGCTTGTTTTAAATTATTTGTCTGAATTGCCCAACAAAGCATTTTTTTTTTGGATATGGGTTTTTCCTGCCATGCAAATTTCTCCCAAAAAAAATCATTAAAATAGTTAATCTAAAAAAAACAAAGAATTCAATACTTCATTATACAAATGAAAATCTTTACACATCCATTAAATGTTCAGCACACAGTGAGTTTCATGCAGTTCCTTTACATTAGCATAGACTTCTTTCATCAGTATAACCACCTTTAACTCTGGTCAAAACATGCTGCATTCTTTAAAGTTTTTTATTCTTCTTTTTGGCTTGATGACTCATCCCAAACATCCTACTGCTGTACATTTTGAGAAGTGTGTCCCTGGGGGTAATCATAGCAGACTGCATCCTTCAAAATGCCTTTGACGACTGTACCTTCCTATTCATATAAAATCTAATGTTTATAAGTGAAATACATTTAACTAGTTATTTGCTCACTGTCCTTCAAAACTGTAAAATTTTAAGGATGTGTGAAATTTGATTACACCAGATGTATAAATGTTAAGTCCTAAAGATGCTATGCACAAACCAAACAAAAATATCAATTTCAGAACCCAGTTTGAAACTGCTGCTGCTGCTGCTGTAGGTGGAACAAACTATTCCCCATGTGTAATAACTCTTTGACACCTACACCACACAGTTCATGAACCCCAAACTGGTTGATGTACAGTATTGGGTGACTCTTCACATACAGCGAGATCCATGGTACATACGGTAGGCACGGTACATGATTATTCGAAAAGGATAAACAGAATACGTTATGGGTTATGCATGGGTATTGCAAAAGTAATCCATTCATCCTATACCTAATAGGTATCCTCCGAATCTTGTACTCAGTAGTGCATTAACTTGTAAAATAAAGTATCTAAAAAAGCCCTGTCGATTAGACGACAAGATGACATCTTCCATTTCCCTGGTGAGTTCACTGACTGTACTTCCGAGACAGGCTTGAATCCAGCCTGGGTTTGAGTAATTAAATGTCTTTTTAATATGATAGATGTGAAGTGTAATATCTTCAGAATCTTGGTACTTTAAGCTCCTCACTAATTTTAAAAGTCTTTTGTTGTATGCAAACTCACATTCGATTCTTAGCCATTGTAGAAGCCTAAAAACTGTATTGTATTGATTATCTCTATAGCACAATCAATCTGAAATGGTTGTGCTTTTCATTACACACAGCATTCTGCAAACCAACCCCATAATAATGTAAAGGTTACAAAGCTTCTTCATTCGTTGCATTTATTGGTTTTTACACCGTAAAAGATGTATCCAACTAAACATATACCCTGACAACAACTGATTTTTCCGTATCTTATCTGTTCAAACATGTGCTTAATCTGGGAGGGTTAAAGGTGAAAGACGCTGGACAGATGAAATGAATTGACTCCTGTTTTCCAATTTAGACTCTAATTACTATCTGTCAAGGTCAAAGGATAGAACAGGTTTTTTTGTAAGGCATAACTTATTCAATCTAGGGTAGAAAGCATAGTCTGCAAATAAAGACGAATCAACCCCTCTGGCGAGCGGACATGCTTGAAGGGAAGCACACCCAGTTACTGAAGTTGCTATTACGAAACGTGGCAGTTTCTCAAAGGTTTAGAAAATCTAATTAGTTCACAATCAAAGCATCTCGCACAGTATTTCATATACGACACATGGGGTTTTCACTTATTTGAAGGTTGTAATTCTTACTCTCAGAATGAGAGAGAGTTGGGGAGAAAGAATACTGGAGCCAGCCTGCAGTCCCTTTCATTACCATCAAATATGAAGCCGTTTCCAGCTGTGTTTTGGCTGTACTTATATCCCACTGCACATCTATACTTTCTGTTAATTTGGAAACACTGACATTGAACAAAGATTTATTTATCCATCTTGGGTACTGGCATTGACAAAATGACCTGTAGTTACAGCCATTGATGGGCAGCACATTGTAGGGCATGGAGACAATTTCCAACACCTCTGTGGTTTAATTTAAAAGCAGGAAACAGATGTGCTCTCTGAAAGGAGCCTTGACCCTTAATGTGCCACCCTTGTCCACCTTTCTATCAATCAGTCAACCAATCAATCAATAAACACATTACACAGAATAATTAGCAAGAAAAGAAGCAGACCCCCCCCCCCCCCCCCCCCCCCCCCCCCCCTTATCTTTTCTAGTAAATTAAACCAAAATGATCGCACAGCTATCATTGGCACTATAATGCTGTTAAAAAAGCACTTAAGTGCTTCTCTGCTTAAAGCTTTGCTATATTAATTACAATTTTGCCAAAGTGGGCATCTGTGTGTCAGGCAACCAAACCCTCAAACAATCTGCTTTTTTTTTAAATTTGAATTTCTTTATTTCACCAGGACTCTTAAGATTGCATCTCATTTTCATAAGGAGTGCACAGACTTCAAAACGTGTTGGGGCTATTGCTTATTCAATGGAAATTGTGCATTGAAGGAACTTATCAAAGTTATGACAAACAATTGCAGAAAAGCTACATTTATAACAAAGTATACTTTAACCTTAAAACATTTCTATGATGTCACGCTTTGATCTTTTGATGGATTAATTCTACGAATCTTCCAATTGAAAGTGGCTTTGAAGAGAATAGGAGTGCAGAGCAGGTATATTGTTGATCAACAGCAATTTCATCATCACTTAGTAAATCTTCATTAACTGACGTTAGATGTGAACTCAGCTTTTGCATTTCTTTCGTTTTAACCATTGTTCAGACAAGCTTACAGCCCACTTACATTTTGCCTGAGTATGTCTCGAAAATTGATCGCTGGCAATGATATTTAGGTCTTTATCTGTTTTAGGTGCGGAAAATCTTCACTAACAACATACACTGTTGTCTGTGTAAGTGGGATTTCAAACTCAAATTGCAAGGAACTCATAACAACATTCCAACAATATGAGAGACAAACATTTTAACTGTTTGAACTAAGCGTAACAAAAGAGCAAAAACCAAATCCAAGTACCAAATTAACAATCAATTCAATCTCTGTATCGAACAAGTATCAGTTAGGAAGACATTTTTAAGTGGCACAAACAGCTCAAAGTGTTGAATTGGTAAGAAAATATCCACAGTTTCTTCTGCCTAACGGCACTCGTAACAGTGAATTATTTTTACAGATCCAGAATGAAAAATTGTTGTTTATCCCTTATAGATACTATATGTAACAGTTTACATTTCCCCACAAAGAACATAATTTCCTCTAGTTTTCTGTGATTCTCAAGTGATGTACGCTATCATTGCAAGATAATCATCAGTTCTGAAATATGTTTCTTTTTCTAGCTGCCTTAGCTGCAGTAATTAGACTGTCATGGTAATTATACATTCTAACTGTGTTCTGTGTATGTCACCTTTTAACACCCCCTTCCTCTCCATTCTGTTTTTTTTTTTGTGTGAATGACTTTCTTCATTCATGAATGTAAGCTTACTCGGATCCAAGAAAGCTATGATTGGGTAGTCTAAGCTCTAGTCTTGTTTCCATGGAAACCAAGATAAATGTAAAGCAGCTGAAATATTCGACATCATTTGAAGAGCAGCTTTTTACTGTTTGTAAATTACTTTAAATAATGCAAAATCACTGTAAGGAGAAAGAGAGAGAGAGAGAGAGAGAGAGAGAGAGAGAGAGAGAGAGTAGCAGAATGATATAGAAAAATAACAACTAACAAAACATTGGAGGAAACATACTGTAATACATTTGGATTAACTAACTGCATCTTTAAGCATTTCCATCAAATGCTACTAAGGCAGATGACGCAACATCTTTCTCTTAGATGTCTCATGTAAGCTTGTTATTTTAGAAGCTCTCTTCGGTATTTCTTGTTTTGTTAGCATGGTAATATATTATCAAAACACTTTATGGAATTCTATACATATTTTTATCCTGTACAGTGCTGAAGGCTCCAACACATTCACTGACTTTGAATATAATATAAAACCCAGCAAGACATAGAGCCGTATTCACAAAGCTCATGAGATATTTAAATGTTCTATTTTTATGAATACAATCATTTTGGTATGCATGGAACTGTTTTTTAAAAAGCCAAGCAACAGTCGAGAGCAGTTTTACAAATATATGTTTTATTCATAAAAACAGCCGTTGAAAAAACATGCATAAAGCAATGCTTAAGGAAAAAAAAATAAAGTACCAATTATTAATCTATTTATCGATCACAGAAATATTTGTTCACCCTTTCATTTTTCCTCTCACAGCGATAGCTATCAGAGCCAAAGAGCAGGCCCAAACTAGTTTCCTAGGCAACCTTGCTCAGTGAAGCCTCAGTTGTTACTGCTAGTCACTCTGATGGACAGATCACACACAGGCAGTCTCATTACGAAAGCAGAAAGTTTTTGGAATTCCTGTCTTGTTCTAAAGGCCACATAGTTTAAAAAAAGACAAGGAAAAGAGAAATATAATTTGAAGGGTGGGAGGGATTGAACAACATATATTATTATTATTATTATTATTATTATTATTATTATTATTGTAACTTTAATGTAAATTTGTTTAAAAGCACCACTGTGCTTATATTGTTAATACTGTAAATAAGTTTCTTTCCAGTTTTCCGTTCTCTAAGACCCTCAAACATCCTATTAGTATATATCTACAAAATTAATGAAACTCCGGATTGATCAAAAATTAAATTCAATACATGTTTTAGCTGGGGCGAAATGTTGAGAGAAAAATAGGTTCTTGCAATTAACAGAGTTAATTGCAATGTGTTTATTGAATCTAAATAAATACTGGCGTACACACTGTTTTGCATGAACTTCCTCTAAGAGATTACTGCTGGGTTATTGAGCTGAAATGCACCTCTGTCTGCACTGTAAGCAGTTCTGTAAGACTGCACAGGAGGCCAATATTTCAGTCTCCTTTTCTGTGTGAGTAATGTGAGAAAGTATTGGAGCAGTCACTAAGTCCCCTGCCACCTCCCACACACTTTGGGGATTACCAGCAGATGTTCAATGCCATCCTTTTGCGGGGGTGAGGGATTCTTATTATTTAATTGCTCCACTACATCTCTTCAGTTTTGGGAACATGTTTGGAGGCTGCTGCACAAAGAGTATGGAACTGTGGGAGGTTAAGCAATAATGAACACTATTTAGTCTGTTTAGTTCATTTAAAAAACAATAAAATATATATATTGTTTGGCGTAGCTCGAACAAGCCGTGATCGAGGCAGTCCCTGATAATAGGAAATTGTTGTCTTCATCAGCATGGGTATACAATGATTTATCTTTATTTTGCAAGTTAGTAATTTATTCATTAAACAAAAATAGTTGGACTAGCTTAAAATTCCAGTTACAAAATGAATGGTCACTATAATTGAATTGTTAAAATTAAGTTGTGGATTGAAAAACCTGACCTCAGGTCTTCTCTTAATCCACCAGCCTCAATTTTTTTTTGTAATGCCTCCTCAAGACAAGAGAAAGTGGCTACAGTAAATGGCACAGGATCAAAATCAGTAGTCTGACTACGCCACTGAGGGACTTTTTCCCTCAGAAATTGAATCATTTTGGTGAACACATCCAATTAGTCCCTTATAATTCAAAGTTTATCACAGGTTTGTTTTATAGGGCAGTGGTACATAACTGGGATGTAACCCGAGGAGAAAAGGCACACAGACAAGAATAAACAGTCTTAAAATGTGTATCAGGGACATAGACACTGAAAGTAGGAGGGTCAGTCCAAGTAGGATAGTAAAGTTTATATACCATCGGTGAATTACTACAAACAATCCTTCACAGGATATTATCATTAAAAACCTTCCAGCTAAACACAATACATAAAATCGGCTAAAATCAGGGGCGTTTCTCTACAAGAAAGAACAGAAACTAAAATAGACTCAAACCTCCCTCTAATCTACAGAATGACAGGCTGTCAGGGATTACACCATATACCAAGCCTGTGTGTCACTTTACAAGCATCTGGCCAAAGTAAATGTAAATTTGCTTAGTTTTGAACAGTACATTTAACTAGTCACTTCCTTCAGGTATTTACTCTCAACAGCCATCTATGGCGGTATCTATCCAATTACTAAATATATATCCAAATTGGTTTACTCACACCCTCTCATAATTCTGAGAATAGTTTTTCCCGCTGCTCGTAGTTCTTACAAAGGCAGGTTTACAATCTTACACTCACAAAAATATAACAGCCGTAGGATTCTTTTGTGAAGAACGTTAAACAGTACTAGTGCCGGTGGCATGGCACATGACAGCCTCTTGTTCTCTCTACATTCCATTCCTGTGTCTGCATGGGAACCCAGCCTTTAAAAAGATCCAGGTGAAGCGAATCAACATACTTGAGTAATGGGTTGCAAAAAAGCAGTTATGTTATCATTCATGATGGTATAAGCCATTAGACACTGGTAATCCATTAGAGTTTTCCATGTGCTTGTATTGGCATTGCTGGTAGTGCTATGGTCTGATAATGATTCTGCGATTGTTCCCTCATGATTATACACTGGTGTTGTAATGGTTTATCAATAGTAGATGTTTTCTTTAGGTAAAGTGTATAAATCACTTGTAATCTTAGAAAAGCTGCATATTTAAAAGCTTTGACTTGTATTCCACTGGATGGAAATGGAGGAGATAGTGTTAAATAAAAAGAACTTGAAGCGATTCTGATACAGATTGACTAGTTCCTTTATTTATTTTAACACTCCATCTATTTTCAAATGCCCTCTGAAGTGCCTTTTTTCATTTAATTTTTCCGGACATTCACTTCCTGCCAAGGTCAATTTAAACTGCATTTTTTTCAAGTATTTGTGACATCTAACATAGCACATTATACAATTTAATTATAATCCATTTACTGTGTAACTGAATTACAAATGAGTTAGCAATGCTATTATCTATTTATTAAGTTAAAAAAAAACACATAGCATACAATTTATACACACAAACCTTTTTTTATCATTACTAGTTAAGGCTCTAAAGTTCAATACTCATCCTAAAGAGTCTACTTTATGTAGGTTAAACCCATTATCCATTTTCTTCTTTTTTTCTTTTTGAACGCTATGCAACTGTACACTCTTTTTTATATATGAGTGTGTGTTGAAAACACCTCCAAATCTACTTTATATCAAGTCAAGAACAGTTTTATCAATGCCAAACCTAACATTAATTCAACAAAACCACATTCAAATATAGTGTGCGTTAAAGTTTTGTGTAGTGCACAGTGATTTAATTCAATGTTAATTTCAGCAAAAGGTCAATGGCCAACTGCCTTGTGATGTTTGCAGCTGTCCAGCACAATGGTGCTGACTAATAAAGAAGAGAAAGACAATGTAGAGAGTGAAGGTGTTGCGCACCATGCAATGCATTAATTAACAGGCTTGACAAAATAATCCCTTTGAGTTTTGAGTCACGAGTAGCCTAGATTTAAACTGATAATAAAAACATTCTTTTCTGGTTACCTCATGGCTGTTCCGGTCTTGCATGAATGAGTTCAGGCAATTACCACCTTATTTCTTGTGTCCATGACTATACATCTACACATTGTTTAAACACACTGCACTGACCGTCTCTTATTGAATAAGCCACTGGATAGAATTAAATTCTTGCCTCCCTAAACGATTTTTGAGCGGAGGGACTTAGTCTTGTATCAGTCTGCAGCGCATATAATAATTCACTTACCAGGGCTGTCAGTTATTAACATATCTTATTAATGTCCACTGAGTCGATCTGTAATCTGTCATGAAGGCAGCCCTTCATGAAAACCAGAACCTACTTTGAAATGCTGGAAATTCAGGCAGTACTTTTAACCTGAGGTAACCTCAGCAAAAGAGATTACAAAAACAGAGAGAGAAAGAGAGGGCTTCACAGGGGAAATGGCTTATTCACAAAGTCCTCTTCTAAGATGCCAGTGGAGGGCGTCTGCTACCTGTTGAAAAGGTTTTTTCTTTTTTTATGGTCTGCTGGTGTCACTGTTGTGGGTTTAGACCCTTAGGAAAGTACTTGTGTTTCCTCTTAGAAGGAATCCAATCAAATAATTCAGCCATGGCCTGGCAGCTGATGCCTGTGTCGTCATTGAAAATTGTGAAATAACGAAGGCTCTTCTCTTCAAGTGTCTCTAAAAGCTATCATGTGCATTGCACATACTTCATTACTCATTATTAATTAGGGCAAGCGGGGCTCAGGGCATGGAGACCCTAGACAGACAGTGTAAGAGGCCATTCTTGCTCAAACGGGTGTCTCCTGAGCAGCATGGATGCTGTTGTATGATTGTACTCTGAATGATGCCAAAAAGGAGATAGCTTTATTAGGCGCTTAGGGGCAACATTTCTAATTGATGGGTACCTTACTAATAGGCAAGTGCAAGAAATAGAATATTTATGTTTTAATTAAGGAGTTGGATTCTAAATGGCTTTGACTTGACTGTTGGTGTCACCTGATGATAAATTGTGCAATTTACATTTTTTTAAATGGTGTATTTTCAGCACAACCAGGCTTCTACCAAGGTATACAAATATTGACAGCTATTCCACATGGTAAAAGAAACTACAATATACAAAAATACTGACTGATATTTATGAAACTGTGATATTGAAGCTACACTGTGGGTGCTTGAAATTAAATTAGGGAAAATATACTTATATGAAAATAGAAATGATTGCCACTAAGACTTCCAAATGTAGGATACTCATGTATTTTATATGTGTACTTCAAGGAAAAGCTTTTGGTTTCTGGTGTTAATTCAGCGTTATTCCAGATTTAGGCTTTCTTGTTAAACACAGGACTTCCAATACAAATAAAACCTTGCCTTGGGTTTTTAATCTTGCAATGCAGACATATACAGTAGATCACTGACAATAAAGTGCTTTCAGATATTGAGCTCAACTTGTGTCCTCTAGATTTTCAGATGCATCTGACCTAAATCACTCAGAAGCACAGTCAGGAACTTTGCTGGCATCCATCCCCAATGGAATTTCACAAAGAACCGCTTGGTGCTAAATCACATAGGGAATTGTAGTGGGAGAATAATTGTGCTTAATTTAAACCCCCCCCCCCCAAAAAAATAAATAAATAAATAAATCTTTACACTTTTTCTTTTTTTTAAGTTAATTACAGACTTAGAACAGAATTGCTTTAGAGAAAGTCATATAATGTACATCACTGTTCTGTCTGTACTGTGCCCTTCAATAGTGATGGGCACTGACAGATTTCACAGATGATGTGTGGGTATATCCATTCTTAATCAAATACATTCCTTGTCAAAATGTAAATTGTTTGCAAAATAAAACGGAGCCGAACCTGCTATGGAGGGAAAAATCGCATTCAGACTTCATCCCTCCCTCCAACATGAAACAAAGATTAAAAATAAGCCAAAATATAATGCAAAGGGCAAATATTTTTGTTGTTTTACATTACTGAACTGCACTATACTGCAATAGAAGCAACAAGAGTTCAAATTTAATTGAAGATAAAATGAATCCCCTCCTGCTCTCTGGAGACACCTCAGCTCACCAGCCAGAGGTGCCTGGTTGCTATGGTAACTGTGCTGTTGGTGTCTAGACCTAGACGATGCAAGATGTGTGTGGCAATTAAACCGCTGCAGTCTGGCTCCCATCATGCCTGGCTGCTAATCTACTGCAGGGCGGTAATTCAGAGTAATGGGCTTGGCAGGCACGGCTGTGTCAGACCACTGCACTGCACTTCAGTAATCAACTAAATACTAAAAATGTTTAGCACAATATTACCAGTATTTTTTTTTTTGTATATAATCATACCAAGACACATCGGTGTGGTAGCACCAGGACCAGGATATTTTGAAGACTGATGCCCAGATGCATGTATTAAAAAAGTAAATTATTTGTGACATTGATGAACGAGAAGCTCCATTTATTGAGTGTTTTCTTGTTTTTTAGAATCCTGTCCAGAACAGGGTTGGGATAGTGGAAACCCAACTCTTTTTAGTTAATACCCCACACCTACAGTATGTTTTACAAATGTATTACTGGCATTTTTTTTTTTAGATGGTTCATCTCATAAATCGACTGTTTATGTCAAAGAAAAGCCCCATATAGGGGAGTGCTGTACCATCGTAGTTACAGAGAAATAATCTGAAAATGTGTGAGTGAGTAACAAGGGGTTTGGGTTCTGGCCTTTATACTATAATTGGCAGCCCTGGATCAATACTTGAATTGCACATTTTCCACACAGCACTGTTCTGCCAGTTAGGCTGGCTGTGGGAATAGCAGATACACACTTCCATACACACTGCAGAACAGATGGACTGCAACATGTATCACATATATCTATACCAGTAGTGATTTATCATAACTTTGTAGCTGTTACTTCAAGGAGTTCCAATTCCTTCAAGTAAAATGCATTATTTGCAAAGTCTTTAGAGTGCAGTCATGGCATAAATAATTACTGCAACATTTATGACTTTTATGACCTAATATAATTCCTATAAAATATAGATATCAAAGAGTTATATGGCTGCTAGGCAGGAATAAAAACAGCTGGAATCAGAAAATATTGGAATGTCACGGCTTCCAATTTTTGTCCTGGTGTGATGTTTCAGTATCTAAATGAATTAAATAGATACAAATGTTATGGAGATTGGTACATGGTAACATGGTAAAAGAACTAAATGAAATGGTGTAGTTTTTTTTTAAAAAAAAACAATGAAGATGTTTTAAACTAAGGGATATAAGTAGACCTGCTACCAATTAATCACAAAATTATAATCTTACCAACTACTACAGTAAATACAAATAAAATATAAAATATTATATATATATATATATATATATATATATATATATATATATATATATATATATATATATATATATATATTGGGGTTTGTAGAATTAATACCATGATTATTGGAGCATGCACATATCTTCCAACCAACAAAGCCTTGTACAAGAGAAAGAAAGGCAGGCTATTCTACAATGAGAGTTTGTGTGAGTTATATTCACCTTCAGAAATAAAATCTAGTTCAGGCTATTTTCAGAACCCATACCTGGGACATGTATTCATGTTTCAGTGCACCGTCGTTAATTAAAATAGAACAGAAATAGACAAGGACAGGCAGGGCATATTTATGTATTGCATTCATTTCTTTATTTTTCTTGTAAACTACCTCCTTGGAGATTAAAAAACGTAAAGGTGCTGAATTCAAATCCCAGATACACGCTGTTTCCAATTAAGGTCTGCGTCTCCACCTTTCCCTCACTCACTACTATCTGTCTACTGTCTGACTTTCTTATTGCGGTTCTGAAGGCTCGGTCAACATCTTAGCTTTTTAAAACATCGGCTAATTAATAAGAATCTGTTTCTGTCTATAATAATGGGGCAAGGCAAAATGACTTCCCTTCTGCTAATCTGTGCACTGAAATGAATGCTATAGGGATCCAGCAGTTTGCTTAGCAACTGGGTTAGCAACAGACACCAATATGGACAACAATAGAGTCATTGAGACACTTGAAGTACCATAATATCTTGGTCCATACTGACAGCGCATGTTTCCAAAAACTCCAGATTGGCTTCACATTTTTCCAGCATTTCCATGGTGGCTTTTCTGTCAATCACAATAAGCTGGGTCAAATTCAGATACTCTGAATCAGCAAGTCCATTAGAACCAGTGGACCACTTCATTTCATCTGTTATCCAAGCGTGCTTACGATTCACATATAAATAATAGAATAATTCATGATTTAAAATGTATGTTAGTGCTTGCATAACACATGCATAACCCTTTGGGTATTACATAGTTACAAGAGGACATATAGAATTACATATCAGGTAGAAGTAGTAGTGCTGGAAAGAATTAAAAAGCCTATTTTTTCTGTCTCCTTAATGTGCTTCCCATTCCAGAGAAATCATGAATTATCTTGAAATGTACTTAAAAGCTGTCTCTCTGTTCCATCACTGGAGACACTTATTAAATAAGTCACTTGCAGAACTGGCACCATCTTGAGATTCCCTCAGCCCCTTTCAGAGAACCCATGGCTCCAAAACCCTTTTTCCACGTGTTGTGTTTTCATGGTAGCAGCGCTGTTGGCAAGTGCCTAGCAGCAAATTGCTGCCCCTCCCGAGACTCCTTTGTCTGAAGCAGCAGCAGCAGACCTGGCAATGTATGGTGTACACCCTCTAGTGGCTGAAATTGTTCACTGAAAAAGAAACCTCTTTGGGAAGCTTATTTTGTGAATATAATAAAACGAATAGCACAAAACTATATAATGTTCGTGACCATGTGACAAGGCGTATTATGCGTGGAGGGGTGTCAAACCCAAATATGGCCTAAGTCTTAACATGTTCAATGAAATTAAAGTTTCACCTTAAAGACAGTGTTTGTGCAGACATGTAGTACATTATAGATAAAGATAAGGAACTTTAAAAAACACTATGTTGTGCAATTTAATTGCCAATATACCAGACAACCTGCATACTCTTCCCCATGCTGCAGTTCCAATTATGGGCATCATACTGGAAGGGCTTGACTAAGCAGGGGGTATCACGCTGTGCTAATCATAAACCCCAACTGGTTCTGGGTAATAATATCAGCCTTCTTATTATAATACAGTTGTCAGTTGTCCCATTTGTGGAAATGTACCTCTCGAAAAGATTTGTACAGAAAATTACACTGGTTGCTAGATCTGTGTACAGTTATTTAAAAAAAAAAAAGATAATCAGCTATTTCTTTAAGTTATAAAAGTGAAGAACAGTGTGTATATCAGGATTATTTAGTTGAGTTTAACATTAGGAAACTATAACAGTAGTCAAGCAGTTTTTAGACACTACACTGCAGCTACCTGTGCAATCAAATAACTATGTCAGACAAGCAAAGCTATAAGTAAGTTATATTTTTAGTAGCTGTTTTTTTTTTAAGGAACTTGTGTTTTAAGTACACTTTGTGATATTGCAGTTTTAAAAAGAAGAGGTTGGTCGGTGCTCGGCTTAGTCCTCCTGTTTCTAATTGGCCCCGCTGAGCTGAGAGTTGTTCTCACAAGAGGGCCCTGCTGCCAGGAATGTTGCATCGCATTAGGCCTGATCTTACAGTTATAGTTCACTGGAGAGTTGTTGAGCCCTGGGAACAAAGCCCATTACAGAAAAGGTTGACAGTTCCAGCTTGAACTGAATGATTCTTGCTTATAAATGAAATTGGCATAGTTTAATACATGAAGAAAAAACATAACACAGTTGATATAATATATTTCTACACTGTTACAGACAATATGATAATTTATACAAACTCTTGTGTTACATGGTGAAGCCCTTTTGAACAGCTTGCATACAGGCAACCAGGTAATGTTTCCTCACCATATTATATCTGCTAACATAATCATGTTTTTTGTCCCATTTCAGATGCTGTAGATGAATCCAAACCTACTGAAAGTGCCCAGGAGGAGGCAGCCAAGGAGGAAGACAGCAAGGCTGCCCAAGAGAATGCCTGAAAAAAAAACAAAAAATAGGCCGCTCTTAGCCTTCTGATTGTGTGGACCGTCCATTTTTTGTTTGTGTGGCAAATATTTTTAAAAAATTGGCGGGAAAGTTTTGCAGTCAAAAAAAAGTGTGGCTTGTCTTAGGTGTTCTTGGTGTTGTTATGACAGTTTGATATGACCAATCATTTGAAATTCTTCTTGCACTGTATAAAATAAAGCAAACACATTCTGGTTATTTTCTATGTTCCAGTGCGTGCAATGTTCAGTTTAAATAAGAGTTCAAACTGTAAGTGAACAAATGGTTTCATTTCAATGTGATGGGAATGAACATTTTTGTTTGTTTGTTTTCAAAATAAAGCAATGTGCCAATTACTCAGTGTGAAATTTCTTTTCCTTCTTGGGTTTTGCTTTAGATGGGCTCACTGATTCAGAAAGGCTCTTTGATTAAAAGGACCATAGCCAATAATATCACACGACTTTCCTGTATTTACTTATGCTAAAAAAAAAAATGTTCTAGAATGGTATATGATAATAACAGCTTATTATCTTTTGGAACAATGTTCTGTACAAGTAAACTTTTAAACTTCATGGACATCTGCCCAAAAGTGTTTTTTTGATGTCCATTTTTATATATACTGTATATACTGATGCACAAAAGAAACGCAACACTCAGGTCTAACGGATTGAATCAAATATTTTAAACATAGATATCAAACAAAATCACAGAAAATGTGAACAAAAATACAGATCAAAGAATGATGATAAGTTTTCAGTATGAAACGTGACACACTGTCAAAATTAAAACATTACAAAGTTAGTATCGGGTATGACCTCCCTGAGCATTAACACAATCCTGGCAGCGTTGACGCATAGACCTGATCAACCTCTGGATAGAATGCTGTGGGATGTTCCGCTACTCATCCTGTGCAGCTGCAGCCAGCTGGCCAGTTGTCTCCTGTGGATGGCAATGGCGATTTGGTCCAACAGATTTTATTGCTGGCCATGGCAAGACCTCGACATTATTTTCTTGAAGTCGTACAATTGTAATCCTAGCACTGTGTGGTCTTGCATTGTCTTGCTGGAAAATCGCCACTTCCGGATTGGCTTGCAGGAACGGAAAAACTGTTGCCTCAAGGACTTTGTCAATGTGTCGCTGTGCAGTAAGGTTGCCCACCTCTGTCAAACACCAGACGTAGAGGACTGCTCCTACTCACTCGCACACCCTCCCATCTGATGCCAGCTGGCCCCAACATTAGCTCCTTGCTCTTCACTGGGCTTCTGTAAAGGGGCGACTGTTTAAGACCATCCTACCCCCTAAGCCTGGTGTCCTCCGCCTCTCGGGATGGCAGCTCCTCCCCCTCTGGCTCTCGGGACGGCAGCTCCCCCCCCCTCTGGCTCTCTATAACTGTGCAATATTTATTATTATTATTAATAATAATAATAATAATAATAATAATAATAATAATAATAATAAAATATACCCACCTTCACAACTGTGAAAGATCAAATAATAATGTTTTATCGATTCACAATGCAATATATGCTAAACAAATAAATTTAAAAAATAACTGGGAGTGGGATATGAACTAGCAATTCAATAGGCTACACTATCGTCGCTGCTCCATGCAAGATGGTGTTGATGATCGATCGGATTTCAATACCTGTTGTTGTTTTTTTAAGACTTGCCCCAGGTCAGTTACCTTTTACCATGGGAGAATGGTGACGCCCCGGGTTTGTGTATTGCAATTGGCCTGAGGCTGTGGCACTCAGGAGTTCTTAAATAGTCTTGGGCATATAATTTAAAGGGCCGCTCCACAATTATGGAATACAACATAGTGCTTGGCCTTTATTTATCATAAATATATATGTAATAAATGAACCAACACAATAACATGTTACAATACCATACTATATACTTCCATTTAAAGTAAAAAACAAAAATAAAATATTGTGCAATTAGAATTTAATATCCTGAGAATTTTGTTTGTTTGTTTCTCTTATTTAAAAAAAAAAAAAACTTTTTGGGCGTGAAGCCGATGTTAAACTCAAAACCTGACAAAGTACAACTGCAATTACGTGTGTAGCACATGTTCAAACGTCTAAGTCTGTTTTCTCCAATTTCTATTTTCTTTCATTTATTTATTGTGTAACCTGACAACTTACCAAACTGTACCTCCATCAGTATTATTTACTACAAACTGCTGCAAAACAAATCTATTTATTTATTTATATTTTATTTTGGTAGTATGTTCAGTTTAGTTTGCAGTTAGACAAACAGCGTGGATTTTTTAAAATATTGGGCCATCAGTGTTTATTTTAGCATTAACTACACTACCCAATAAAACATTAATAGTATAAGACAAGGTGATATTACATACCCCATTTTAATTAGCAAATACATATTCTCGATACACAGTTATTTTTTTTTTATTATTAAGTGAAACCAAAGCTCAGTTAATAGTTTAAGATATTATATATTATAAACAAAATAGCTTTTAAAAGCCATTACAATATTTGAGTGAAATAAGAATTACAGGTTAGCAACACTCTCTTACTGTGTACTAGTCTGTATTGTGTAAGAATTGTCAGTAACATATCTTTCTCTTCAATGTGTGCCTATTTTTAATTGAGTCAGGTCAAGACCAGTGAAGTCCAAGGCTGCTTCAGATCAGCCATTTCCTGCTTCGTTGAAGTGACATGTAACCCAATCAACACAGGATCACGCTGCAGACTGCAGCTAAGGAGCAAGGCCTCACTGCCTTTTATGACATTTTGCGCAAATATCCCTTTCATCTGTGACTGGCTGTTGTAGCTGCCTGTATATTAAGTGGAGGTTTTGTATCCCACATTGGTCTAGGTTTTGACAGATGCCCAGGGGAACAGTCCCTGTTGCTGTGCATTTACAAAACAGTGTACCTGCAGTGATACTGTGGTAATTTCAAACTATCAAATGCATTGCAGTGTCTTTTGCTTAAGAAGTGCCTTGGGTATCAGGTTGCTCAGCAACAGCTTTTAATCTGTACCATTTGAAAGAGCTGCATATTATGATATAATAAACAAGCAAATAATCAAATGATCTTTAACACAAATTGGATTTTAAAGCATTGGTTGGCACACTTTTTAAAGAACACTTGGAATGTGTACATTATCCAGAAAAAAAAAGCTTATAAAAATATGATTTTAACAGAGCGCCTATCTAAAATTCCAATTAAAATATTGAATATTTATGTATTATTGTTTGTCTGTGATAAGAGAAAAAAGGGTAAGAATCAATATTAAGTAACAAAAACAATTCATCTCTTTAGCCTATTATGTATCCAAACCTGGTTTTCAGTTTAATAAAACTATTATGCTCCAGATACAATGCTAGATATATCTACACTCCATTACAATCCATGAGATTATTGCTTTTTTGAGCAATCCAGAGTTTCTGAGATCTCTACACTGGAATCAATAAACAGGAATATAAATGGAACACAGCTGAATATCAATGTGATCCATCATTATTGCATTACAGGTTTTCCTTTTACTTTCATGAAATAATATAAATGTACATACAGAATCAATGATGAAACACTCCCAAGCTGAATAGAAAACAAAAACAGACAAGTTCTCTAATTAAAATGTCTCTAATTAAAACTGTAAACTAGGGGTGTGCCGAGTAACAAGTTTAAACACGTGTTCGTAATGAGTAATGCATGACTACAGTCTAGGCCAGGGGTGGGCAATTCCGGTCCTGGAGGGCCGGTGTCCCTCCTGCTTTTTGTTCCAACTGTACCCTAAATTACTTAATTGGACCTATTAAGTGCTTATTAGAAGCTTAATTGGTCAGTTGGAACAAACACCAGGAGGGAAACCGGCCGTCCAGGACCAGAATTGCCCACCCCTGATCTAGGCACATTCTGAATTATGTTTTTATGGCACTTATGGTTCTAGCCTCGTCCATTTCCGAATACGATCTGAGTGCTAGTATGAGTAATGGGTCCTCTGTACACCCCTTGTGAAAACAGTATTTCACAACTAGCTGACATTTTTATCCAATTGCATTTTGGGAAGAATGGAAAATATAGCAGCAAACCACTGGTGATAGTATTTACTTTCATAACTTGCTTGCTATTATTGCAAACGAAATCCGTCAACATATATCATCGATTCAGACACCGGAAGTAAAGAAGAGTTTGATGAGTCATCGGGGGATTTTGAAAACAATAACTTTGAAAGATAATTTTATTTTATGAAAAAGATAATGATGTGTAGCCAAAACTACATTTTGGAAGTATAGGTTCTGATAAAGGAAAGTAATGGGAAAATAAAAATAAAATGACCTTGCTGTTTCACATGAATTTGACAACACTCATAAAAGTAAATATAGAATGTTGAATGAACTTGTGTCTGACCAACTAGATAAATTGTGCTAGCTTTGGACTTGTGGAAGATTTGGAAGATTTGTGCAGGCAGGGTCACATACCCTCGTGAATAAGAATTTAATGGGCTTAATATTGTATATCTTTTCTCAATAAATGGTGCCGAATACCACTCATACAAGGCTAATTTCAACACTGAATCACTGTACTATTACAAGCCTGCACAGATCTGAGACTAGAATCTGAACCATGCCCTGAACTACTGGATATTAATAATATGTATTCTGGTGGTCGCTCATATTTATTATTTTTCACAATATGTACAATGTACAAAACAAAGCAGTTATTAGTGCTGTTACTAACCAGACGTAACAGGATAATGCAGATGACATGCTGCTCCTTATAAAAGGAAATCAATCTTCAGAGATGTTAACTGTTACTCCTGTGGCATCAGGTATTTCCTGCATGCTTTTTATTAATACAGTGAAGGCTTTTAAAGTAATCCATTGAGCCTTCACACAACAAGCCCCTCATCATTATGAGCCATGTTCTCATCTGTTCATTTATTTACTCACATCACTTTAATCATCAGCAACATTTAGAGTAAGCATCGCTCCCCACCTCCACAGCTTCTGCCTTATTAATATGGAGTCTCTCAGCAACAAGCTCCCCATATCTAACTTTCCATCTTTCACATCTGCTAATTGTCGTCTTCTGAACTGTCTTTATTTTTTGACGGAAACTGTATGAAAAATTCCATTATTCTCCTCACAATATCCAATTAATTATACACTTCATTCAATGCATGTGTTTTCCAGAAAATAATATAACCTTTTGTTGCTGGTTAACCCATAGCGACTATCCCTGGGCCCTGTAGACCCAGAGCCCTTTTCAAAAGCCCACTGCTCTTCTGCTGCATGCAGCTGCTCACTGTACCCTCTAGTTGTTTCATGTCAAGTCAGCAGCAGTTGTATGATGGCTCGTGCAAAAATCCCATCTGTCTTCAATGTGCCCGTCATGTGTCCAAATTGCATCTGAGCAGTGAAACTGCTCTGAAATATTTGAATAGTACTTAATTCACTTTTTTTGTGAATAGTAGTTACTGTTCATAAGTAAATACCCTAATTTGGGTGGACACACAAAGCCATTTTTAAATGTGTTAATATATATTGGTATTGAAGGTTGTATTAAACAAAAGTATATCCTATACTGACTAAATTATGATGTGTGCATTGGGTAACTAAATAGCAGTAGTTGCAAATTGTATAGCCCAAATTAGACACATGTTTTGGTGAGGAGTCTTTGTCAATGTTTTATTAAAACATGACATATAAAGATATAGTTGCTTGTTAGTCCTACTGTATTTCTTACAATTGACTGTTTAAAGTTATGAAAGAACAAGCAACAATGATATGCTCAATGACCTACGAGCCTGCCTTTGTTCTGTACTAACAGTCTAAACTTTACAATGATAGGACATGTCTTGGTTTAAGCTGGTATAAAAATAATCCGGGAGGAGGGCTTTGATTTTTGATTAATAATATGTTCTCTTGCATTGGTTTCTCCTTCTCCAACATTATTTATAACACTTTTGTCTATCAATATTTGTTTAGTAAAGAAACATAATGCTCCAGCCTTATTCTTTTTGTTTCTAAATTACTTTATTCCCATAATAATAAATGCTAATTTGGCATGGCTGTTTTTCCCTTCCCACACAATCACTGTTTTGGCTTCTGTAGATGCAAACCTCACTCTAAGCACAGCTGAGCCCCAGCCTGATAATGGAGTGGGATGCTTTTGCTGGTACTGTGTTGGTATTTCTCCACAAATGTGATATATACAAAGAGCACACATGTAAAATTAATCTATTTGATGCCAACACTAAGTTATAATGCTCAGTGTGTATGCCCAAGAAAATGACCAAATATGTTTGGTTAAGTATAAGTTAGGGACAATACTATCTGTGTGTGTTTCAGTGTGATTGACGAGTGATGACATTTAAAATCAATGGGGTCAACACAATTTGATGCTGCCATGGGCAAGTGTTATTCCTATAGCTCTTAAGTGCTGGTATTTCTAGAGGGAATCTAATTTTTAAAAACGAATTAAATGCAAAACATGCATTTCTATTGCTGCAAAAAAGGAAAAAGAATCACACCATTCATTGAAAACTTTTGTTTAAATTTATTTATGTTAGCAAACCCAAAGCAACACAAGCCTGTGGAAAGCAGTGAGAATAGAACCAAAATCCTCTCACTGGAGTAAAGTTTAGAATCACACACAAAATATACATAGGAATCAGCAACACACTTTTACAAAGTGGACCTTTTATTAGCAGCTGTACAGAGAAATGTAGTTTCCTAGAGTTCTGAGCTAGGGGGTAGGTCTGAAAGGATGTGGGTTCATTCGACCTGGTAGAAATTCACAATGGAAAGCAAGAGAAAGTTGAAAATGGCTAAGGTTAGATATCTGTGGAGGTCACCTATTTCCTGATTGCATTTGTAACATTTGGGAAGTCCACCATGAAGGCCTCAGTGCTTGTTAGAAAGCAGATGAGAAGGGATGCTTTTATAGATGACCCCTCTGACAGTTCATTTTAGAAGTTCACCAGTAATGGCATTCCATGCTCTTGTGTCCTTGAGGCCCTTCCATAAAATACAAAAATGGATTCAAAGAGTTCTAGCAGTTTAGTGTGGTTTCACATTTGTTAGAATTGGCTAAAACTTCATCGAATTATATGAGGAGTATCGTTTGATTTGTATGATTTACTGTACCATATACTCCTATTAGTGCTTACTGCATGTTGTTCATACTAGCTCCTTGTGTTTGCTAATTCTGAACTAAAGTACCTATAGGGTTTAGTTAATGACCTCTTATAACCATGTACAGAAACTATGAGGGACCACGTACTTATTGGGCTTGGTTGTTGTAATGAGAATGTCCTACCCTTTCAAGCAGATTCATTTATCCCAAACAAAAAGAAAAGAGAAAGAAAAAGGGAATAACACCAGCTCCAGTCAGCCTACTAAAATTACCCCATATGCTTATTAATACCACTTGCATTTATTTATTTATAGCATGCTCCGGATATCAACATTTTTATAGGTCAGCTATCCATCCTGCTATACACAATTATTTCTACAGAACAAACTCATCATCACAGAACATCTTACAGAAACTGTGCAAACGATGTTGGGACATAATCAGGGTTGCCAAAAAAACAGCACTACATGAACTGGCTGCTGTGAATATCTAGGAGGCAGCAGCAGCATCTAGAAGCGGAATTGCTACTGAATAAAAGCCTTGTCATTACCTCGATAGCTCCACTTCTACAGAGATTGTCATAGGTTTTAACTGGCAGAGCAGGTAACCAGGTGAGGATTGACCAGTGTGCCAAAAGATGACAATGGCTTCTTTCGATTTTCTACGGTCCATTAGTGATACTAGATTGAGGCTGTGCAGCCTATGTATCCTATCAATGTATCCCTATTAGAACATTATTTGTCGGTTACCCTTCCACTGAGAAATGTAAATAGTCCTGACAAAAAAACAAGAAAAACATAATCCCAGACATTACATGTCATGGTTGCTTTTGGATTTTCGGAACACTAAATTGAAGTGAGTCAAGGGACTAGGTCAGCTAGCAGTCTGTGGAGTCACAGATTTGGATCACATTTGATGCGCTAGTGTTACAGCGGGCATATAACGTTTTAAAGAACCCTGCTAGAGCTGGAAGCTGATTGGCCGATGGCACAGAATAGTTTTCTGTTAAAACTGTATCTTTCCATTTCAGGCAGGAGCATTTTACAAAGAATGCCTTCCACCAAAATCTTCAGATTTATTACTTCAGTAATGAAAATATTTTAATTTAATTCCTTAAAGTTATTTAAAGAAAAGGGGAGATGTTAAATTTTTTACTAAACAGGTACGACCCCAGAGTAATTAAATCAAAAGCAGTAAAAAAAAAACCAAAAAACTGATTGTGTGTCTTTCATGCAACTGCAAGTGAATCCATTGTATATTCTTAACACTCTACAACAATGGCAACAGATTGCTATTCCATGGTTACATAGCCAGTGATCACCTGGTTTTGTACTAATTCAAGATGTGTTTCAGTAGAATGGTTCTTAACACCCTTAAAACGTATGTAGAGCTGTTTTTTGTGCCTATGTCCCATTACCATTATCAATTAAAAGCTTTACGTCAATCACATATGCTATGCATAGCTCAACTGAATGAAACTTAGACTTAAACCCACTATCACAGCTCAGTAAAACGGTAATTCAGATTAGAATAGTCATATTTCATTTTTGTAATACAGCGAATATATTTTCTATTACCTGTTGTTTTTTTCACAGTCACCTTGTGATTCATACCTGGGAAGAAACCAAGTAAAATTGAGTGGCAGCTGGTCACAACCCATTCAGTAAAAATGATGCAGCTTGTTTCCTGGGTATTTATTCCTCTCTACAGCCATTGTATTAGAATAGGCTGGTGTATTTTTGTATTTGTTACAACACCAGAACACTGGAAAAGGTAGCTTTGCAATGTGGGTCTCTATTCCAAAAGCATCAGCTTACCGGACAATTCATATGAATACAATGCATGTAATGCTTTATGAATACAGCAGCCTTTGTACATTTGTTGTAAAATTATCTGTGAATCTTTAAACCCCAGCAAGAAACAAAGGCAGTATCCAAAGTAACAAACATTTAAACAACAATCCATTTAAATGGACGCAACAAGAAGCTTTGTAATTATATTCCTTAATTTTGCCACACAATCATGCTAGATACTGGTACTTGTTTTTTTCAAAGAAAATGAATTGGTTAAGAATGAAGCGGAATTTAAGATTTGGAATTAATTAACCGAGGATTCTACAATTGGTCACACATTTTAAGAGTTGCAGAACCTTCTATGACCATCTTTTCTTTGAACATCATTCAGGTTCATGACAATATCATCTATATAGGAAACTTTAGGTTTGGGGTTTCTTTACAGTGTAGATGCAAAAACATTGTCATTCAAGTTAATTTTCAGGTGAGTTCAAATAAATTAGCTTTGGGGAACTGTAACATTGAAGATCCAGAGAAATAAATGTGCAATAAGTCAACATTTTCACTTTGAAAAAATTAATTTTGGAAAACTGAAATATGGACATTTGTCAGAAAAAAAAAGGTTTTGCTAGACTATGGAGCCACCCCTGTTAAGAACCCATATACTGTATGGAGTACACACACACACACACACACACACATATATATATGTGCGTGTGTGTGTGTACTCCATACAGTATATATATATATATATAAACAGATCATGTATTTAGATCTGTCATAAATTATTGAGCCATGCTGCTCCATAACCTTCTGAATAGCCTTTGTCCTAATATTCCCTGAAATAACTTTGTTTTTGTTATAAAATAATTGATAGATACTCATCACAGGTTGAATCTGTGAGTAGTTTTCACATACAGTAAGAGAAAAGGCTCTATATTAATCTATGTAACTGATATAAAAAGTAAAATGTAGGTCAAAAAACACAGCTGTGATATACTAAGTAATTATAATGATTCTATGCATTCAGAGCAATACACCTGAACTGTTCAAACAATGTCTTACAATATTTTCCATATTCTTAAGGTTACAGGAAAACACATTTGCACCTTTAAGTTTATTCACTCTTTTGAGTGATTGTTTGTGAACACCAACTGGTAACCAAGCAGAAAGATAGCATTCTGAATTATAACAGAGGTATGTCAATGACATTCATTTACAGTATGTGGTCCATGTACTTTTTTGTCAAGGGCACTGCCAAATTTACCCCTGTTCTTTGGCATATATGTAATCAAATGTAAAGATATAGCACCCTAATACATCTCTGCATTAGGAGAAACACAAAGTTAATTCGAATGGATACAGATATACTATACTGTATAACTTTGAATTATTTTACGATGCCATAGAAGTGGGTCACAGAGCAGTGCTGTCATTTTTGATTGTAGAAAACATTAGTATCAATATACAGGTCATAATGCTTGTTTGGGATTTAATCAACTCGTTTTCATGTTAAATGTGGAGTCTTACAGACACGTGAGGCACCAAAACATTATTAAAAAAAAAAAAAAAAAAAAACCTGCTAAGCCTATCCGTTCTAAGGGTAATGGGAAATAAAGGAGGGGGATTTGTAAAGGTACAAGTTTTACAGTTTTAATAAAAAAAAAACAAATGTTCATCTTCCCATTAGTAACATTAATATACGGTGCAAAATATGCTACCATCATGGTCCACTACTGGTTCAGCATCAGCAACATACTATGCTAACTCAAAACATGAAACATAATAAATCTTTTTTAACATGGACATTGGACTCAAGTATATACATTACAAAATAACCAAAAAAAAGGACACTGTGTTAAGATTTTCCATTTCTTTTCTAACACATTCTGAAAGTACAGGTCCCGAAACACTTAATTATTTTCATCAACAGGTTCATCCCATAAAGGCCAGCTCTCTGTGTATTCCCCAAGCTGGCAGCATTGTATGATTTTAGTGGAACAGCAAATATGGCAGGTGATTTCTGTAGCTACTTCCATTGTGCTGGAAAGTTTTGTGTAGCATATATTTAGCTTTTATCTAATCCTACTACCTACAGCAAATATTTTTCTAACAGGTCATAATGTTCTCTAAGAAAAATATGTTTATACAAATTATTTATATATACAGTTTTTTTTTTATTATAAGCCCTCTTCTAATGAAAGAATGCCGTTCTAGTGACAGGACAAGCTTTGTGCACTTAAAGTATGCATCAATCAGCTGGTCTCATGCTCATCAATGTACTATAAATTAATCAAAACTACAGAAGCAGTGGCCTCATGCACCCAAGCACAGAGCTTCAACCAAGAAGGCCTTTGAGAAGTGAGAAACTACTTAACAAGCACCATCCGTGAGATCATATATCCAACATATGTACAACTATTTAAAACTGGATGTACTGATAGGCTAATATGTCTCTGTGTGTGTCTATATATATATATATATATATATATATATATATATATATATATATGCCCAGAGACTTATGTTCAACTAGTACCATCTAAAAACTAAGGGAAAACGCTTTGATGTTATCCTGTACAGTACACAAGGGTAAATATATGTATTTTTGTTTAACTTCTCACTTGCTTGATCTATAAACTGCACACACCAATTTTCCCCGCTGCAGCACAGTTCAGAAGACCACAACAAAGATGTATTTCTATAGCATTTTCAACATTGTGATGTTTAATCAGTCATTCATTAGCAAGGCTATGAACCGCATCTCTTACTGTGGAAATGTTCACTTCCCTTAAATAACTTAAAAAATGTGCAATTTGCTCAAAGCTAGTTTTATAACCGCACCACAATAAAATGAAAACGCTTTAAAATCTTTTGCCTTGCTGTTACGGTGATGTATTTGACTTGAAATCACTGCCATATTTGTGTTAACTAAACACGATTGTTGGTTTTATTCTTTTACTTTTAATGAAACTATTCACTCCAAAACATACTCAAAAAGGGTTATGAACTTACTCATCTGCAAATAACGGGGGGATTAACACAATAATTAAACTTTATAAGCAAGTTTGTTTGTTTATTAAGTAGCCTTTGTTCATCTAAAAGATTATTTTAATAGAATAGAATTATTCTTTTTTTTTGCGCCACAGCGCAGCAGGTTGTTGTAATACAAACAGTCTGAATGTAATCCTGTATGATGCTGCGAGGCGTTTTCATTAACACTTGAAGAGAAGGCAGGTGATGGACGCCAATAGAAGCCACAGTGACTGGGTGAGGCAGGTTGAGCCATTATCCTTCACTGTGCCTGGTCCTGGGAGAAGAGAGAGAAACACAATATATTGAATTTTATTAATTTCATTATTTTCTCCTGATTAATAAAGTTTTATTAGCACTGACTTATTGGGATTTTTGGATAACACACAGCTGCATCAACTGTATCAGTGTTTTAATTGACACACATGGAAAATATGGGGAGGGTCAAAAAACATATTCAGAATTTACAATATCGCAGCAGTATTTCAAACGATCAATATAGTTCCCAGCTTTTTTGCAACCAGTGGCACTGGAGCAATGTTTAAAGTGGGGGTGCTGAAAGCCATTGAACAAAACTGTACCCCCTGTATATGATGGAAGCCATGCAAAGCCAGAGGGTGCTGCCACACCTCCAGCACCCCTAGTACAAGCGCCACTGGTTGCAACAAATGATTTTCGTTTCGGAGACAGTTACACAGCACACGCTTCTTATAAGACAAAAGAGTGGACTTCACTGCGAGGTGGCATCTCGTGCATACAGACGCATACAGACAGTGTGTGTATACTGTAATAAAAATCCGTAACGCGATAAGAATGAGCCTTCAGTTGATTCAGGGCCAAACAATCTGCCAATTGTTAACTAACAGGTCTCTGTGGGCCAGAGAATCTCAGGGTGGAACTACTCTGTCTCTACCCAGTTAGCCCCGCCTCGTCCCACTCCATGGCCAATCACCAGCAGCCCCTCCTACTCCAAGCGTTCCTGCACTTCACAGACCTCACATACGTTCCAATATTATCTTTTTTTTTATTTGGGTTCCGGGTGCCAGGTTCATTAAAGCAGAACGTTTGTTATAATGAAGGGCATTATAGCGAGGGTGTACTGTATTACTAAACCTTTCACTAGTGTTTTAGACCCCAGTAAATGACATACACAATAAACACACACTGTGCACAATACTTTAAGTATACAGCTTTTTTTGTAAGCAAATTGTTTACATTTACACTACTTTCATATTCCAGTTCGTAAAATTCACACATAACATCCTTAGTGAAAATCTGCAACAGATCTTAAATGTCAACATGTATATGTGAAGGCCATTTTTACAAGCATTCAGCATTCCATACTATTCAATACACTAATACACAAGTAATTACATAGCTATGGCACGGCTTCATTGGCATTATTTGGGATTTACAATAATTCTGAATATATCTGCTCTACTGGGAATTTCTAAACGCAGGACTAGTGCTGTTGTATGATGCAAGTCGATGAGAGATTGCAATTATCCTGTACTAGTTGATTACTTCACCTTTTAGAAACGTTAGTGCCAGCTACATTGTAGAGCACTGTATATCACCACTGCAGAGAGCTGTGCAGACATCCTGAGTAACATGGATTATATATACTAGTTCCTGACTGTGTGTTATAGAACATGTGGACATGGTCTGAAGCATTTGACTACTAAAATAAGTGTGCTCTGTGCTTGTACCCGCAATTATGCTGTCTACCGGCCTAGATTACCAGCATGCCCACTGTTGTGTAACCCACAACAGGGCCTTGGTAGCGGCCCAAGAATCTTGTTGCTCCCCCGTGCCAAGTTTCATTGTTCATTGCTTTTTTTTCCCACAGCATCATTACAAAGTGGCTTGCTGACTTTTTTAATTCACCCTAGTTCACCTATTATTGATTGCGTTCATTTTGGCAAAACATTTGTCACAGTGCGCCTTACATTTTTAAAGAAACATTTATATCCAGTCCAGACAGATCTGGCACTTCCTCCAGAACTAGAGTGAGCCAAGACGGTATTGGCAAAAATGCTGTGCAGAACCACCTGCTGCTGTTGTGCCTCCTCTCTGCAGCTCTGCTCTGCCAGTGTGACATCTCAGTTCCAGTTCAGCAAAGCACCACCTCATTCACGCATCCTTATTAAAATTCCACTCAGGCGCCTGTCTGTGTCCAGACAGGAACCCCCTTGGGAACTGTTAATCACAACACTAGAATCAATAAAACATGGAACCAATCACCAGGGATCTCTGCTCCTTATCTGGACAGGGGGCAATTATTTATTCTTTAATGGGGAACCATTTCAATGTGACGCCGGTGGCATTTTGCCAAGATAGAAACTGTTTGATTTAAAGATTTGAATGCATTTTTTTCTGCGTGGTGAATTGTTTAGGGGTTATTTATGAAGGCTGTTGAAAGACCAACAGCCATTATTCAGCTGGTGAATTAATGGCATCACTTCACAACCCAGATAACCTGAAAGGGTTTTATGACACATATATTTTTGGTACAGCAGTTCAAATATTTTCCCTAAAGCTACAAAGGGGGACTGATAAAACAATATAGTATTGTGTGTTTTTATGAGCAGCTACACTAACTGGGTAACAGGTATGTTTGCCACTAGGTAGACTTTTATTGCTTAATATCATTATCCTTCATTTTATCTAAACTAAACTAACGCATCTACCTCAACAGACTCAGAACATGTAACCACAATAATTTGATAACAACTCAAGTATGACAACATTTTGCAGATAATAGTAAAGCTGTTTTTTATTTTTTTTATATTATTATTAACATTAGCTGAAGAAGGACGCACAAGTGTTGTTCTTGTTCCAGCATATTTCAAAATTGTTAATAATAATTACATTCAGCTGTCCAGATAAGTTGCGTATATCTGCTGTTTTTACACATTAAAACATACATTTAAATTTAGTGCGTAAAAATATGCATAGCAATTTTGCTGCACAGATTTTCTGACTCCCGCCTCCCCTAAAACGTCCACTACAACCACATCTCCCAGAATACAATGTCTTCAGTTACTAGGAAAAGGTGCACAAGAAAAACAACCCAACAAACATGATCCAATCTGGCTAGTCCTGTTGTCTTTGCAGCCAATCACAGTAAGAATAAAAAAAATTCAAAGCTACAAAGGTTGAAGTGTAAACACCCCAGTCCAGCTACAAATCCAACTGCAACCATCGTCAGAGGCAAGCGCCAAAAAAAGGTGCTGATAATGTGTCACTGTTTTATAACTTATTAATGCATTTCCTTATTTTATTTATCTGTATGTTCACTGAGTTTTAATGTTAAAATATAAGTAACATCATTAATTTGTAGTCACTGGAATACTGTACCTCATATAAAAATGTGCAGAGCTGTTACAGAACCTTGTAGAACACACGCGTGGTTGTACCTAGTTCAAAGTAATATTGCAGTTAAAATGGAAGGCTCTTTTTTAATGCCTCCCCTGTTACCATTAAAGATTGCACAGTATTTATCAAGATTACTCATGACTTCAAGGCAATGTTGCATTTTACCCCCTGAAAATCTATTTTACACTCTCAGTGTTAAAATTAGAGGGTAAGTTACTCCCACACCCAACACCTTATCTGGAGCGCTGATTACATGAATTAATTTAGCAGAGTAGGTGACACAATGCCAAATTTTAAAATTAACTATGACTGTGCAGACTGGGGTTATTTGCTTGATGATTCAAATATTAACCTTGTGATTTCTGAGCAATCCCCACTTAGCGCAAATACAGAACAAAAAACTGTAAAGGCTAGTTCAAATCCATTTTAAATGTGTTTTTTATGGATTTGCTTGTTGTACTGCAACATATTTGATTGTCTAACTAAGCTGCTGTACAAAGTAGGAAGATTGAGCTTTGAGGTCACCTACTACAATGAGAGCTCTGCTTAAACATGGCTGTGACAGTCTATGTGGTTTATAACATCTAAACCATCAACTGAGTGTCTGCACGCAGGTCAATATGAAAAGGGTTTACATTTAATCACATGTATTATTGGTGGCTTGTCAGGGGGAAAAAAGGGTTGATTAACTTACACAGTGAGCAAGACGTCATAAAAACACGTAGGTTCTGTTTTGGAAAGGTTTCCAGCAAAATAGGATATACTGCAGTAATACTGTGTTCGTCCAGATCATTTAAGTTTAAATACACTTATATATTATATATATAAAATGGGTATAATTACTCTATCATGATTGGTCAAAACAGGTCACATGGGGGTGAAGATATTACAGTATATCCCCATGGGTAAGGCAAATCACTGGTAGACATCCATACGCCACTAGAATTTTGAAGAAAAAAAAAACAGCAGACATATTGGAAATTATCACAACAAACATGACTGACAAGATTTATGTAAATGTTGACTTTGCTCTTATTGTATTACTTGTATTGTAACGCTTGAAATGTTTTTGCTTACGATTGTAAGTCGCCCTGGATAAGGGCGTCTGCTAAGAAATAAATAATAATAATAATAATAATAACTGAATTGTACATGAGATATTGAATGAGTCTGAATCGGACACCAATGATTAATTAAAGTAGTGAAAAAAAGCAAAAATAAGTATTCAAATCAATTCAAAACTCGACATTCTGATCGCTCTGCTCCTTCTCCCTGAACTACAGCGTTTCCCTATCCCATTCTGAAAATAAACAGTTTAAAAACAAATATCTTAAACTTTCAGGTTTTTTAAAAGATTTGGGTCGCTTTTAAAAGAGACTTCCGTGGTTAAATGGATGATTTGTTGACGCTGCTCCCGTCTATGTCCATTCTTCTCTGGTCGGTTGCATCTCATGTTCTGACTGCTGTGTGATCTGATGCAGAATATTTATAAATGCATTGCGACAATTCCTGCCGTACCTTTCTCTCCACATTGATTTGTCCAGGGACGATGGTATCATCTCTTCTGCTGTGCACTGCATTGTTTTAAATTGTTTCTTAACACGGGCCCAGTAATTCTCCACGTTGTCCAGTCGTAAACTGCAAAGTCAGTTTGATAAGTTACCGGGTATTCCATAATGAAAATAACGTCTTTCTCGCCACTGTGAAGCAGAAGCACAAATCTGGTATGGATGTCTCCTGCCACTATAACAATGGACAATAAAAAAAAAAAAACAGCACTGTCACCTGATACTGTTGCAGGTCTTCTGAAGAAGGGTTTGTGCTGTGTCATGATGAAAATGGCCAGTGATATTTTACTTAAAAATGTAATGAACAAAACAAGAATTACAAGAAGTATGACAAATCAAATAAAGAAAAATGACACTTTCAAGGCAATGTTCAATTCAACATCTATAAATCGCGTTTTTTAAATGTATGCATTTTTGGTTTAATTTTTTTTAAGTAATATAGAACTATTTTTTTCTTAGCTCAGTTTTAGGCAGAAGGATATTTAATAAAAATGACTTTTTTGCTAATTAAAAATAAACGGTTTTTTTTTTTTTCAATTTAGTTAACCCATTTTCTAAGCGCAATAAGGCATTTCAGGGTGTGTTACAACACAAATGACCACTTCCCAAGCGGAACGCACCTGGGGCGCGGTGATACATACTCTCGTGAGTTTGGTTTGGTCTTTTAGTACTTGAAGGATTTATTCTTGTAATCTTGATTTTTACAAGCAACTGTCTAAACATTTATTGCATACAACTCAGTGCTATAATATTGAACTAAATAGAATGCTGTACACGCCTCTACAACAACATACGAATACATGAACATGCAAGTCAAATATAAACGGCCATACAAACCCTGGATAAAAAACAAAGGGCCTGACCTTGAGAAAGTCTGTAGAAACATATTTTATTACCAGCTGCAATTCCTTCTTGGATTATGACCTGGGTAATGCAAATCCTTGTGCTTTTCACTCCACAATATAATTACCTTAATAATTCCCTCTGAACCATGCATATATCACAGGGTGCTCACTGCTTCATTTTTTTTAAATAAAAACTACCTCTACTGTGCTAAATTCTGCAGGATAAAATACTGTACACATACCATTGCTTTATGTTTGAGCCACATCTACATTCTCATTGTTACAAGCTACAGACCAACGCCCTACCCAGAAGAGGTGACTCAGACTCTTAATTAAAAATCCACTGCTGTCTGCACTGAAACAATGGTTTAGGAAGGCTTCAGCACCACCTAGTGTATAAGAGCAGTAACACAGTGGTCTACTTGATGCTCACTAATGGGGGACAAAATTAATTATCTTACTACTAAATCCAAGATTTTTGTATATATTCTTCCACATAGTAAACATGCAAATGTAAGTCACCAACTGAGTTTAAACTAATTACCCTAAATGTTTGTCCACTTGACCTGTTTGAAGATCAACATAGAAAAAGAAACACAAACCACTTCATCTTTACATTTTTCAACATTTGTCAATAATATTTATTATTTTATTTTGTACAATTATGTGTACCGGTACTTAATATCTATATAGCAACAGCATTACAGGAGACAGTTGACACAGATACAGAAAAGGGTGCTCCTGTCTGGCAAACCTCTTAGACTTCTTCAAAGATGTCACTGCAAGGATGGACACAGAAAGAGCCTATGGCATTATGTACTCAGACGGCCAAAAAACCTTTGACAAAGTGCCACATGAAAGGCTAATCCTCAAGATGCAATCTGTGAGAATACAAGAACATAGTTACAAACCTGGTTAAAGCATAGGAAGCAGAGAGTACTTGTAAGAGGGGAACCTCTAACTAGGGTCATGCAGTCAGTGAGGTGCCGCAGGATTCTGTTCTTGGACCCTTGCTATTTCTTATCAGTGGATTTAGATCAGGGGATAATTCACAAAGCCGTTAAATTTGCAGACGACACAAAGCTTGCAGGAGTGGCCAATACCCAGGAAATCCAATCCAATAGAGAACTGGGCTGAAACATGTGCACTAGTGAGACTGCACTTAGAATACTGTGTCCAGTTCTGGTCACCACAGCACCAAAGGGACATGTGGCCCTAGCTAGAGTCCAAAGAAGAGGAACCACACTAACCTCAGGGCTTAAAGGACTGAGCTACGAAGAACTGAATCTCTTTATCCTGGAACAAAGAAGAATTAGGGCGGGGGTATGATTGAAGTCTTTCAAATCTTCAAAGGAGTTCTTATAGTAACAAACAAGTAACTTCTGTTCTAGAATCGTTTTTTATTGTTTCTTGTGTATTTATAATGGATGCTAATTATAGTTAATAAAGGAAACCTTTATTTTATGAATACAGAATTGTTACATACAATGTGGTCTATATAGGAAAAGGCTGTAGTGAAAGTCACTAGCAGAGATCTTCCATTGCATTGCTGTGAGCTACAGCATGTCTTCTTAGAAAGAACACATGCCAGAAAACTGAAGGCACAGTTTGATTTTTTTCTGTACTTTTGATCCAGTTAGAGAACTGCCAGGAATTAATCTCATGAGAACTAGTTATTTAAGGTTTACAATGGAAAAATAAATAAAGCCATTAAAAATAACAATACAGTATGTGCATTACAATTTGTGCACAATGCCTGCAATGCTTGAATGATTTTCTTTGCAACGGCTGCCCTCTGCTGGGAAAACTAGCACACTGTTTAGTATTGGAAGTGACACGTTACAAGATCTGTATCATATTTTTTAAAAGTAAAGCTGATAAAAACAATTAGCGCTAAATATTTAAACAGTATATATATGTTAGGGACCGCTGCTGAAATCAGGCAGTTACCGTAATGCCCGGGCAGTTGGCAAAGTGTCCAGCTGCGGTGGGCAGATGTCGAATTAGCTTTGAATTTAATGTAATTTCGGCATCTGCCCTGGTTGGTTAACTGCCCACAGCCACCCAGGCGAAAAAAGATTTTTAACAGACACAGTATAATACAAATAGAGAGTGAATTACCTTTGTTGCCTTTAAACGCAAAAGCACACCGCCACCAAGCCACCCATTGCAATGTTTATTTAAATAACTTAAATACTTTCTGACAACGTTATAGCAACGGAACTAAACAAAATATCAATGCACAGTTTAGTTTCTTCATGAGTTAGATATAGAGGTTAGAGTAAGTGGCGTGGGGTGGGGGGGTGGGGAGCCCAGCATAAAATGCAACAATGTTTTATTTTATTCTTATTGCAGTAATACAATACAAATCTCTGAGCAGAGTTGTGTTGTTTGAATGAGAGATCATTCAATATCAGCAAGAGACTAATAATCACAGTTAAGTTTAAATGTGTAAAAGCCACCCAGTTAAATATAGTTACCTGAAACTCAGGAAGAACGCAGTGCCCAAACTAATTTATCATAGCAGTATAAATTAATCATTAATCAACCGCATAAAGTTTGTATTTTTCTTATTTAGAAATATGAATGACAATTTGACTCGGAAGAAAACGTTTTCTTAAAAAAATTTAGTTTTCATTCTGTAGAATTTTTTTTTTACACATTCAAACAATATTATTTCATGTCTAACATTAGTTGACATCAGATCTCAGACAATTAGACAGTTGCCTCAGCATTTCATTAAAATAAATAAAAATAAATATAAATGATTCAGTCTGTCTAATGATTAAATAAAGTTATTCGACTGACAAACTATTATTGAGAACTGCAGTAGATACCCAGAGGATGAACACTGCTGTGTTACTTTCCATCAGCCTTGCATTTGTTACAACAGGGCGCACTAAAGTCTTTCTTCACCATCAGCCCGGATGGCTGTGGGCAGATGCCGAAATGATGGCAACTGCCCGATTTCGGTAACGGTCCATATATTATATTATATTATATATATATATATATACACACACACTGTATATAGATTTCCCTTTCCATTGTATTGTGTTTACAGTTATTCTGAGTGGTTCGGCTACTCCAATTAGTTTTTTTGTCATTTGTTTCTAAATCTTCCTTTATCTGTCCTTCCTCATGCCAGTGAAACCAGGTGTCTTTTCAAGTAGCTCCACATATTCTGCACCTACAGACAGAAAGAGTAGGTGGGGCCGACAGAGTGGAACGTTTGCATTGCTGTGATCTGTTGAAGAAGGCTGTCAGTCTCAGCACTTAGGATTCTCCAATCAAGGTCAATGACAGACAGAGGCAGATGTAGAAATATAAATGGTAATTTTGGAGTAACAGAATGCAGAAGCACTCAGAATGATTGCAAATGCAATAGAAATGTTAAAAAAAAAAAACACAGATAAAATTACATTTGAAACTACTTGCTCGGTTTACAGGCAGTCCTAATACTTCCCTAAAAGCTCTGTCTAGTAAGATGATTACCACTAATGATTTCAGTGGAAAGACAGCATACTGGAATGCTTTAAAATCTTTCCATATAAGGTCAGCTTCATACACCAAAGAGACCCCACCGCCACCTGTTCTTGCACAGATCAGGTAAGGTGATCATGCCATTCCAGGACAACTTGAAATGTAAGCCTTGTCTACATTGTGGCGATGCCATGTTCTGTCTGAATTATAGAGCAGCCTGGGCTTCAGATTTCACAGGCACAGAGCTGGCAGCGCTCCCAGAACAAACCAGCAGCAGACACATGGAACAGGCCTGCTAGTCCAAAAACACACTGCAGAGAGGCAAAGAAGGTGCCTCTGAGCAAAATGTCCCTGTTTGTGCTGTAAATGCAGCCCCATGAAACGCAACGCTTTTTTCAATCTAGCATCAAAAGGACTAGGTTGCAAATGTGCTCTTGGCAGCTGTTGGATTCGGTACCATTTTTGTTTTGCTGCCTGGCTTCATCTTTAGTAAGGGTTACATGAAACAGACAGGGGGCCTGGTGTGACACTACAAGCTTTTTAACCACTATGCAAAAGAGCCTGGGTTGTCTGCATTCAAAGTTTTAGTCTTTAACCTCATCCCATCTCCCTGATATGTGACAGAATTCACAATGGTAGTGCATCACACAACACTGCCCATTATATATCTATCATATTTTTTATTTGACTAAAAATAAATCTGGACAGTGTTAGATTAAAGAAGTGTTCAACTGCAAGCGCCCAGTCTTAATTTCATTTAATAGCCTCCATCTGTGCTGTGCTTGTGGAACAGAATGATGCTCTTAGCCTCAATTAGCTGATGCAGAGGGTGACTCATTTCTTTTACCCCCAATTTTCTCCCCAATTTTGAATGTCTAATTATGTTCCCTCACTGCATCAATTCCCCACACCGCTCAGGAGAACTGAAGGTCCAGTGAGCATCCTCCGATTCCACGACTAAGCAAATTTTCTCTTTTACTCCCAGGAACTCGATAACGGATGTCAGCGAACTACCGGCCTCTAGAGGATAATGGCCAGCCCTACAGGTGTCTGAGCTTACCAGGCGCCTGGCCAGCAGGGTCTGCTGTAGAGTGATAAGGAAAAATAGTCCCTGCTGGTTTTGCCTCTTTGACCCGCGGGAGTGCCCGAGCCAATGCGAAGCTCCCTCCGAAATCCCCAAAGAGGACCGACGATTTCACAAAGCCAGAATGCGAACCTGCGCTCCCCTGACTATGACTCACCCTGCACACCACGTGCCCGTGATTTACCAGATGAGCCACCTGGGGATGCAGGGGTTGGATTTTGTAATTGCTTCTCCTATTTATAATAATTTACCACAGTCAATTTGCACAGTAATCTTGCAGTTTTACTACGCCATTATTATACTATACAGTTATACTATGCATTTAACATAGTTTAACATGTTTTAAATATGCTTTACCAGACAACAATGCTCATGCTTTTACTATGCTTTAGTATATATGATTTTACTATGGCAACAGTTATAAGGGTCTGCTCTAAAAAGAAGTGTGCTTGAAATCAGAGACTTGGACAAGATTACAAGTAACAATAAAAATGTTTATTTCAACAATCATTTTATAGATCAGGAGCAGATATACATTTTTTTTTAACAAGGGAGTATTTCTCTTTATTTATATCAAATACTATAAATAAGGAGAGATTCCTTATCAATGACAAGCCATAACCGAGTAGTCGTACTTTAAAAATGGAAGATAGAGTTGCATTTTTAACACTTCTGGGGACCTCATTATTATTATTATTTATTTCTTAGCAGACGCCCTTATCCAGGGCAACTTACAATTGTTACAAGATATCACATTATACATTATTTCACATTATTTTTACATACAATTACCCATTTATACAGTTGGGTTTTTACTGGAGCAATTTAGGTAAAGTACCTTGCTCAAGGGTACAACAACAGCAGTGTCCCCCACTGGGGATTGAACCCACAACCCTCCAGTCAAGAGTCCAGAGCCCTAACCACTACTCCACACTGCTACCCTACCTCTTTCCAAAGCACAGTGGTGTTAGTTTGCTCTAAAAAAAGAAAAAGAAACAGGCAGCAGCAAAACATTTTAATAAAACAAGAAAAAATGTAAAAGTTTCCACTGAATATGTCCCCACAGTAACACGCTATGCACTGTAGCTGTATTTAGTTCTATTTAGTGTTCAGTTTAATGAGGATTTTAATTCTTTGCTGAGGTCCAATACCATAAACACAGCTGGAACACATTGGACTCAACGGCAAATAAGCAGTTTCATTATTTCTTAGCCAAGAAAAAAAAAAAAAAAAGAATTTCATTATGTAATGTAAATAGTACAAAAATATATTTGTAACGGTAAATCACAAGTGTTAAGCTAAAAATGCCATTCATTCATTGGTATTCTAAATCTCTTTATACTGCGATAAGAAAAGAGAAGGTACAGTTTCGATAAACAAACAGCCTCCTGCCAAGCCAAATGGCTTGAAGTCAAACTCATGCAAAGCAAATAAAAGTAAGGCAACATTTTCAAGAAACTAAGTCAAGTTTTGATGTGTGCCTTATTCAGTGTATGTCTGAAGGTACTAGAATACTGAAAAAGACACTAGCTAAATTGTTTGTATACTTTACTGTTACCTCATTGTACATTTGAGGCACCCTGTAGTTATCACTTAATTAACCACAGATTTATAAGGGATATTAAATCAGGGATATAATTAGTCTTTGTCATGGACTCAAAGTAAGTGCAGGAGATGCAGAAAGATTGTGCACAGTGTTAATGTGTTCTAAGCTGTTCAAAGCACATAGCACCATAGCACTTGGCCAGGCTTTAAGGAAATGCAGAAGGAAAAAAAATGCATGAGGAGGAGCAGCCGTTTGCCAGAACGCCTTGAGTGTTTATGGCACGATTTTCTTCAAGCGCAGAAAAACAAAGAAAGACAAAAAAAACCCAACATCTGAAGGATGATATATAGAAAGAGAAAACAGTACAATGCTTTAAAAAGAGAACCAAGAGGAAGTGAGAGGAGATGAAAAGAAAGCAGAACGAGCAGAATCTTTCAAACCCAGCCAAAAGTATTCCTGTCAAACAAAGATGAAAACATAGTTTACTTTTTCTGAAATTCTTTTATTTTTATTTTTTTACTAGTATTTCAGACTGGGCTGTTAGAAAAGAATATGCATAATTCACAAAGGTTTAAACAAAAAAATGTGCAAACTTTGTACTGCATGAAGCAGTCCCTTAGTAGAGTTTGAGCTGTATGCTTATGCTGTATGCTGAAATTATTGTATTCCATTGGGAGAAAAAAAAAGCCAAATCATATGGGAACATATGTTACATTTTTTATTTTTACATTTTTTCAAGAGCCGGAATTACCATATCCTTTTGACACATACATATAGAGGAACATGTATGTAAGAACTTGTGGTATCCAATTGCTATTACAAATGAAGCCACTAGATGGAGCCAATCACTATTAAAACACCAGACAACAGGTAACCAAAAGCACCTAAAGGTTTGATTTTGGTCACAATAATTGCAGTTCAAACTAAATGAAACCCTGTATGTTTTAAGCACCAGTAATTATCAATAACAATATAAACAACATAAACAAGGGTTATACATTACTTTAATCAATCCAATGTACCTTTGTCTAACGTATGTACCAACATATTGCCAATATTTTAATTGAAAGAAAAAGCAATTTTCTTGCATCTCTACTACCTAGTGATTAATCTCACACCACATCAAGTGGAAACTAAAATGTCTTTTAATCTTTGATCTTGTTCACACTTTCCTATTTTAGGTATCATAATTTACTTATCCACCTGCACCCTTTATTGATCTTCATTATTAACCACTGCATGTGTGTTGCTAGGCAACCGTTTCAACAATTTGTTACACTACAGAACCTGGGCCTTGAAATAATAATGACATATAAACTTGCTATTAAAGCTAACAAGGAGTCTAACAACATGTAATATGTAAAACTGAAGGTAAATAAGGCGTCTGCCAAATAAATAAATACAAAATAAAAGTCAACAAAGAATGTGACAAAGACGTTACTGATTTCAGTGCTCTTCTATGTAAACTGTTCTAATTAGTTATTTTTATGGCTCTAAATCTATTGCACAGATGTTGTTCACAAGGTTACACTGAGTGTTGGCTGTTTACAGCATGGAGGTCTTATCCGAAACATAAAAGCCCAAATCATTCATATTGTGACAGACAGGAGAAAAAAAAAATCTGTACTACAAATCAAGCTTTTTTTTTTTCAGGGAAACCGTTTGCTAGGTAAAGTTATATTATCATGTAAAATTCATATTCTGAACAAGTCGGTAAAGATAAAAATGACAGTAGCAGTGTGCCTGTTCTAGAAGATAATATTTGTGCATTCATTTTTAAATTATGCAGTTGTCCACAGAATGACAGACTCTCAGTCTTATTTCATGAAACGACTATTAAATAAAAAATTACATTTTATTCCCATTTTATTTTGTGTGTAGCTTATTCATGTGCAAACTGTGCTGCTGTTTAACAATACCAGAATTGATTCAACTGTGGAGTCTATTTAACCAGTCTGCCCTGTAAGCAGCAGCAAAGTACTGTTTTTTTGTTCATCCTCTATGGATGAAGGTAACACAGTGTCGTAACAGACAATACATTGTAAAATAAAGCCAGGTGAGGGTTGAGTCAGGCAATACAACTTGAAGAACCCTTAACCAAGTGCAATTTAATATTGTGATTGTTGTCCTAGAACCACAGTGACATCTAGTGGCCGTGTTGTGTCATGTTTAATATGCTGTGCCCTGATATTATGTTGGTAAAAACAATATGAGGGTGAAGTCAACAAACTATTTCACGGCTCTCATGAATTAAACAGAAGAAGCCAAAAAAACGAGCGTCTACATTTAGTTTCTTCTTAATAGTTTTACCAGGGAGTTTATGAGTTTATGGATGAAGAGTGTTTATGGATAAGCGTAACATACTGTTGACCCACCCAGGTTTCAGTTCTGGAATCCAAAATGATTGAGTGACACATTTGATTTTCAGTGGCATTAATTACACTGACTTACACATCAATTACTCAATAATTAAATTAGACAGCATTGCCATCAACTACCAAGGCATTGCTCTCTACTCTGGGGTTTATTGTGATTAGAAATTGGCAAACGGTTATTTAACTCTTTGAATTACAGATGTATGTACCTGTTATGCCACGCTTTAGATATTGAGGTTTACAGTTCCTTCTATCTGTGTTAGTCCAGCACAGGTACAGCAGGCTACTCAAGCTGAAGGAGGTGGCGCCGCGGGGGCTATAGACTTGTATTAACACAACTGAGATGTGCTGTGTTTTAACTTAGCTATGGCTATAATTACATGCTTTGCAGTAGAACTCAATGGCTGAGGGTTTATTATTTGGGTTGGATTTGTGCCATGGCAGCATTATAAATGAATGGCTATTGGGGCTTCAGTTGGAATTCACCTTGAGTGCTGTACAGTATAATTGCACACCACTGTGTATACTGGCTCAAATAAGGGTATAGGTTTACCCGTGGGGTGTACTCAGTTTTCTATTTCATATACTGTATTAGCCCATGTGCAGGTGGTTTGAATATAAGCAACACCCATACCTGAAGATAAGGGGAAATTATGTTTGGAAATATGCATCACTATACAACATTGTGGTAAAATTGAAGCATTGTAGGTGGATTACTAATATATTTTCACTTTTTCTTTAAGTTCAAGGTATTTTAAAAATAAGCTTAAGAACATCACCCTATAAAATATATTTAACAGATATGTTTCATTTTATTTTTTAACAATAATATAATATATATATATATATATATATATATATATATATATATATATATATATATATATATATATATATATATATATACTGAACTTTTTCTGTAGCGGCATTAACATACTCATTATGGGTTATGTTGTCAAGGAGATGCAATTACTGTTTAGGTTCTAATTAAGTATAATTTGAATCTCTTTCATTATTTACACAATTGCCAGTTTGTAAACCCTTTCTTTTAGACCAACTGCAGCTCATGATCAATTTGAAAGGGATTTTTAAGCATAAAGAATTTCAAGCAGAAAGCAACCTTGCCTGGATTACCGTTCAAACAATAATAACGAGGCGTACATGAAATACACCCCGCGAATACGCTGAAAAGTGGACCGCTGAGATAAGCAGGGATATAATGACAGGCGCATTATATCTGGTTGGTTGGATTAAAGTTGTTGTCAGCAGTTTAAAGTTTGCTTTTACATTGTGCTTTGGAAGCACCATTTGCGTTGCATTGGTATGTTTTAATTGAATATCCACATTGATGGTGTGGGGAAGCTTCAAGGTTCATCCCAAGGCAACTGCAAACCCATTGAAACCCACTGTGAACGTGGTTGTTGGAAAGGCCATTGTTTGGCTGTGGATGACTTTTGTTATGAATGAGAGCATTGTTTTCAACCTCTCTTGACTAAGCATGGTATTTTGGCTTACTGTATTGAGATTGTCTGACAGACCTGCAAAACACACTCTGGAGTTTATTTAACAATCTAAACGGGGCGGTCTCAATACTGCCACCCTGCAACTCTATCACACATCTGCTTTTCCTAATGGGGTGATTTATGGACTCATTTACTAACATTACTACATACAATAATAATAATAATAATGCAATAAAATAAAACAAAAAATGCAATGCATGTGAAAAATCAGGTCTGTACATTTTAGGGAGGCGGTATTCGGGGTCTTTATCAACAGTTCATTTAAAATAGATTCAGCCGAGCAATGCTTTTTAGCTGAAATGTCTCATTTTTCACAATGGCTTTTTTTGTCGTAAACGTTCTACTGATACATTAATAGCACAGGGAAGCTATTTGATATATACAGTACAATAAGAGTTCATATTAATCTAATATGTTGTTTTTAATACATTATTCTAGGAGGAATTTGTTACCATGCCTGCATCTACAGCATGTAATTGTGTATTACATAAGATGTAAAAGTGCCTCGCGTTTTCATTCTTTAGACGGGCAACATCTCAAGAATGTAAAAGTCAGTAATTCTCAGCATTGGTCATGGCAGGAATGCAATGTGGTCATCTTTGCTTTTGAAGAGACTTCCTGAACTCCTGTAACATGTATTAGATTTTGAACAAAGTTCTTGCCAGCACCCTGATGGTCTGCAAGTAAAAAGTGTTTTTGATAAGAGTACTCTTGGTATGAAGCAGGCAGCTGTTACTTCTCAAAAGCTTACTGCTTGACAGTTCCATGGTCTTTGGCTCTCTTCCACCTAATTAAACTGTGAGGGAAAGATACCTGAAACTTTGGCTATTAAACCTCCAGCAAAAAAATGGAATAAACAAGAGCCTAAATGGTCTCTAGTGAGATGGTGTTAAGAAAACTGCATAAGCAGGGCAGTAATGGTCAACCCTCCTGTTCTGCTGCATACTGAGCAGAGGCTGGAGAAGCAGGCTGATGATAAGTGTGTGGTACTTGAGAGGGAGATGCTGCAACAACACCACACCAAGACTCAACTGGAAAATCTTCAGAATACCAAAAAAAAAAAAAAAAAAAAAAAAAAAACTATAGTGGCAACAAAGTGTCTTTTTATATAAATTTACTGTATATGTGCTCATGCAGCTTCCCTAGTTTTAAGCTCCCAGCTTGAGTGTCACCTCACCACTCCAACCCACATAATGACTCAGTTGGACTGGAGATAAATAGACAACCTCTGGATCCGCCGTCCAGCCAATCGCCTATTTTCACCTAACGAACCTGCAGCAGATGTTGTTAAGCTACTTAGCACTAGAGGCAACAGTTTAGCTTGACTGGTGGCCCCCTGGCCCCATCTGGCTCCTGCTATGTAGGGGAGCTGAGGTGAGGTGAGATGAACCAACCCCTTTACAAGGTGAACCACTGCAGACTGAAGTGTCTTTTTCAACAGCAATGACACACAGGAGGCAACGCATATATCTATTACTTATACACTGGATAGTAAAAATATTTAAGATCATGTGGTACGGTTTTATGATAATGTTTTGAGTCACCACACAAATGCTTAATACGGTATATACTGTAGTACATATATACTGTATATACTATGGCATTTACACAGTCTGCAGCAGTAAAGGTTCAACCCAACATGAAACACCAAACAAACAGAGGTGTGAAATCAATACTAAAGTCAATGAAAAAAGCAGCTGTCTTTTTTTTTTAAAGGCCAGCAAGTCAACTTACCTCGAATTGACCAATGTGAACTGAAAAGTCAATAAAATAGCATATTTCAGACATGGAGGTGAAAGAATCATACACACTACCTGAACCTGTTGATTTCATTTGTATGTAACTTTAGAAATGTCACCATTTAACATAACATGGTGTTTTATGGTCAAACTGTGCGTCAACAATCTTTGTGTTTCACTCTTTCTCTAACTTAATTTTAGATTGATATCCCTGAACCAACTCCGGAGTTAGTGTTAAGTTACAAGGAAATCCTGTTCTGCTTGGATGAATTTAATAAATGGCTGCAGGGCTAAACAGCCAAGTTCTGTGACACTGAATCAAACCTCAACACATAAAAATCATGAAGGATCCACCCTGAAGAGAACATCTTGTACAAGACAGGCTTCAAATGCGGACTTCAATTAATGTACAATACAGAAACAGGCCAATACCTTGGAATAGTTGCATTGTCATTAGATTTTTTCTCAGCTAGTTTCACATGTAATTGTTGTCCCCTTCGTTTTCTCTTTATGTGGCTTCTGTAGTCACAATGGGTAACATTGTTAATCACCATGGTATCACCATTTTGTCTGTAGCAAGCGCATGGTAAACTGAAAGAACAGGGAATCAATACTTATTAGAAAACTACATCATGGGCCATCAGAACAATAAATAAATAAATAAATAAATAAATAAATAAATAAATAAATAAATGTGTAAGTTGCTCTTTAATTATGTATTAGCCCACTGTTTGCCAGGCACTTCCTTGGTCATTTCACCTGGAGAGTGAAACTGTCCCCACCCCTTCACTGGCTGCTTTACAGACAAGAACCAATTAGCTGCTTCCTCTATTGACTGACGTGCTTTCAGCCAGTAACATGCTTTTACCCCGATAACACTGCTGAGGCGAATTGACCCGGGAAGAGGGTCAAACAGATAACCCCGGAATAAGGCATATAAACCAAAAGCTTCCTTTATCCTTAAGCAGTATCATGTTTTAAATGGAAATACACATGTACTTCTTTAGAAACTGCACATTTGAGATCTAATCCAAATGCACACTGCCTACGATTTATGAAATTATTTTGTCATCTGCAATTACTTTAAATAGTAAATAGCTTCATATTTGATTTGAGTTCTGTTGTGCTATATTGTGGGGAGCTATTTTCTATTTGTAAGCCAGTATAGGAGGCTGTGTGGTCCAGTGGTTAAAGAAAAGGGCTTGTAAACGGATACAGCATGCCTAGTCCTCAAGTCGCATATTTATGCAGAAATAATTTAAAAAGTATTTTCTTCAGCCTGAATATCAAGGTTACAAAAATATACTTTAGATTTGGAAAGTCTTTTTTTTCTGGTGCTATGCTCACTCACCGACGCACTGTGCGACCCTGAGCAAGCCACTTAATCTCCTTGTGTTTTGTCTTTCGGGTGAGATGTTATTGTAAGTGACTCTGCAACTGATGCATAGTCCACACACCCTAGTCACTGTAAATTGCCTTGGATAAAGGCGTCTGCTAAATAAACTAATAATAATAATAATAATAATAATAATAATAATAATAATAATAATAATAGAGGGAAGGTCTGTAATGTGTCGACTACTGACCCATTCATCAATCTTAGTAGTTAAAATCATGGGAAATTGTATAGAAGAGCATTTTTTTTTTTTCTAGGCTCTCTCTCTTTACCTACTGGCTGGATTCTAATATGAATTTCAGAGTAGGTTGCACTTGAATGGGTCCACCTGCATTCTTAACCCAAAGACTATTAAAATCCTTTAAGGCAGCTTTTAGGCTTATCTGAATTGCTCTGTAAAGACTATCTTAAATAAAATCTTTACTCAGCAGCCCATGATGCACTGGTTCATATGCCAAATCCCAATAATAAGGAGTTCTCCAGGGAAGGGAAATGAGAACTCTTCATTTGAGACAGGATTAAGTTGTTACTCTGACAACGACTTGGCTAAGAGAGATTGCTTTGCACAGTTTTAAAAGAAACTAAAGAGGATTCACTTTATGTGTATTCCAACTTGCTAGCTAGATCCAGTCTTTATGCCAGAGTGGAAAAATTGGGTTTATTCTGAAGTCAACATCATGTTAATTAATTTTGTTTTTGTCCCAGACATTCATATTGTAGACATATACCATACACACTACATACAGTAATGCACACCCTGTGTATAATGCACAACCCGTGTATAACACATAAAACTGTCCTCTATATGTATTAAAATGTGTTGTGTTCCAAAAATGTACTGGTACTGGTAGGGGTGTGTGAGTGTGTGTGTGTGTGTGTGTGTGGTGTGGGAGATATACAGTGAAATCAGCTGTTTGTTATTACTGTTAAGATTCATTGCTGTAGACCAATGTATGCTAACCATTAGCAACAAGGCAGAATAAAAACAAAAAGATGGGTCAAAGGGGGACAGATAGTTTTGATTATGGTTTCCTATTACAATAGATATTTCCCTTTGTTGTCCCACCCCTGTACGTGCGGAGCTGCAGTTTGCAGCAAATTAAAATATAATTATAAGGGGACATTTTGTTTCTTTTTGAATAATAGAGTGACTGTAATGTTACACTATTTAGTCACCACAGGGTGTTAAGTCGAAATATGTATACAGAATATGTAACTAATTTAAAGCAGTAGTATTTTTTTTTTTTACGCAAACCTTTATATTATTAAAATTGAAGGTATAGTAGAAGACAAATGGTACTGAATTATCCAGTGCACCCAGTTTAAGACGTGACATTTTTCACAATGAAGCAATGGTACCATAACCACTTTAAGATAAGCAATGAATTGATCAAAGCAGTGTTTGCCAGTATTTAAACACGCTGAAGCAGGTCTAGGGTGGCTTTGAGTTGGCTCTTATCCAATGTGCGTGTTCAGTTTGAAAGGCACAGCACTGCTTCATTATACACTGACTCAATGCTGCTTATCTTTCCTAGATGCTCTCTTTGCACATCTTTCAAGAATTATCTATAAAATGAGGGTGGGGGAGGGATATTCACATAGACAATACATTTTTTAGGTGAACCACGTTAAAAATGCCTCTTATGTTCTATCTGTGATAATGCCTCATTTAGAATTTGGAAAACATATTAGGATTACTGGGATTGGCAATATTTAAATTTAAATTCAATTGAAATCCATGATATAGTTGTTGTTTTGCCATTGGCTGTTTTAGCCCTTTTAGCATATTACTTTTTTATTCTAAGTGTATTCATATATTCTATGCAAATAGTTCATTAATAGTCTTGCAATTCTAACAGTTCTTAACTGGTATTTAAAAGTTATTGTAATTTCTATAAATTATGTATTTTCTATCCCAGCAGGTTGCATATCTTTCCATACAGCCATAACCAAGTTATAAAATTAGGTATGTAAAAATAACAAAATCAATCCTTTGCTGTCAAGTTTACACAAGAGGGTAATTTGTAGGAACAAATCAACAGTGTATGCTCTAATGGGTAATTGTGATACAGCAATTTAATACCAGCTATGTTTGCATGGGGTTTTTCCTTTATTAGATAAGTAGAGTAGTATAACTTCATAAAAAATGAAACACTGTTTCCATAATCCTGCAATCTTTTGTTCTGATTATAACACCATATTTCTATAATGTGCATGCATGTGTTTGCAGACAGTAGTAAAAACCATTGTAATACTTCTCACTTTAAACATGAAAACTTACAACACAACTTATCTTACCACAAAAAAATACCATGATCAGAGCTCTCCAGTAAAGAAATATTACTTTACACTAGATGGTGCAAAATAAGTATCTTGCTACCATTACCTATAACCTTGCAACACTTTAGCCCTTGTTGATGTAAAAAAATACCATATTGGTGTTATTTCATAGGGGAATTTTCCATGTGTGGTTATTTACACGTGAAGTGGCGATGCGCGTGCATTTTTGGGAGAACAGCTCGAGTGGATCAGGTTTGTGGCCGAAAATGTTTTTCTTTTTTCTTTAATTAATAAGTTGTGTGATAAAATAGATAATATTATTCACTACTACCGATATGCTACCCCACCAATGGACATTTGAAAAACAATTTGGGCAAGAGCAGTAAAACATATTATTAAACATCCAGGCATGAGGCGTGCACAAATCACAGCTTTATTAACACTGCTTTAAACAGTTTCACTCAAACACGATGTCACCTGACAACCATGCATTTCCAGGTGAGATTCTCTCGTGTACCTGTCCTCTGTGCATGGAAACCACATTTTCCCGAGCTGTCTGCAAAAACAGCACCAGAACTCTACACATGGCTAATTTGCATATCAACCTCCTCCTTTCCTCTTCATTTGCATGACGTCGGGTGAAAAGAGGGTCTTCGAGTAAAATAAACTGAGCCAATGGAAACCCAAAATGTATAGGGACATTTTTCATTTGGCTCAAGCACAATGTCTCGAGTAAAATTAGAACCCACATGGAAACTCCCCCGTATTAATGTATGTCTTACATCCACTGGAGGCAGTGTAGTTTAATGGGTAAACTTTGGTCTACCAAATGTACTTGAGGTACTGTAAGACATGGCTCTGAGGGCTCTATTTAGTGCAGAGGGACTCTTAAAACTTCTGAGATTTAGCAAGTCACAAGAATATGATGGCTGAAACAGGAAATGGTACAAATGGATGTAATGACTGTAAAAACAGTACAAAGTCAACACCTAAACAATAACAGGTATGCATTAGTTAAGATAACTCTGATTTTTAAAAATGATAAATCATTTTTAGTTATATCCACCCACTTTTTACTTGTGTAACTGCCCCCATTAAGATCAAATCTCCATTGACCCCAACACACACACATAGTTGGAGATTGCTTCTCACAAAAGTAATACATCATGTAGGCACTGTAAAGGCACAACATTAATGTCATATGCTGCATGTGCAATGCATTTACCATGTTTAAAATAAATCTGTTTTACATTTCCTTACACCAAAATCAGTTTGTCAAACACTGCAATTTTAACCATTTAGAAATGTTAATACATTGGTAGCAGCTGTTTAGAATGAAAGTTATGTGCAAATGTGTTTAAAATGCACCCGACCACAGTTCCTGCTTTCTCTTAAGCTCATCGGCACAGCATGTACTGTAATTGTGTTGAGCGACTTTCAAGGCTTAAAGAATGTCAATCCACATGTAGTGAAGTTACTGGAAATGTATTTAATATCAGCCCACTTGACAAGTTAATTAATACACCTTCCCCAGAAGTTTTAACACATAATTGAAGCATTGCATATGCAGCTGACATTTTAAATATAACATTCAATGATTATATCCCAGATAGTAAAGAGCCAAGGTGTTAGTTGTCATAAAGAGATTTGGAAAGAACAGCTAAACTAATTCTACAGATCCTTTTTCTATCTTCCATAAACAAACTGCATATACAGTATAATGTTCACATTAAACGTGCAAAGTCTATCTTAAATGGAAATTTAAAGGGATTTAATCCAGGCTGTGCAAGACCCATTTTCTTTAGTGATATGACGACAGCATAGCAAAGCCAATACTAGTTGGCACCTAATTTATCAAACATAGCTAGAGTCCAGAAACATTGATGCTGATGCGGCACAATGTTGCATGGAAACTGAAGTTATATAGTAATGGAAAACTGAAGCAGCAGACTGCCACATTTAAATGATTACCTCCAGGAGCCTGACGTTGGAAGCAAAGAAAAGTTCATTCGTCAATTGTAGAAGGAGATGAGCTTAATTTTGATAGCTGGCCTTACCTATGCATTTGTTACAAGCACATCCAATGTGAACATAGCATAGGAGTGTTAGTATAAACTGGAACTAGTATAGTAAGATGGCTAAATCAATACTGACCTCGGATAGGGTATCGGAAAGTGGGTAAAACAGGTTCTGGGAAAAACAACAGGTAAAAAGTCATTTCTAGACAAAGTTTTGTGGGGTCCTCATTCCACTGGCTACAAGTACAGTGTGGGTGTTGAAGTTTGCCTATATATTTTTATACATGTATGTATTATAACCCATACTACATGTCTTTCCTTTTTGTAAAAACAAGACAATTAACTTGCATTGAATTATTTCAATATGTGCCAATAAAAAGTCAAAGCATTCAATGCAGCCAAGCTGCAAATTTCTTTCATCAAAAGCATGGAACACCACGTCTCAGCCCAGCAGCTCATCTTTCCATATTCCTTGAACTACCCTGTTATTCATTGGTAAAAATAATGAATTGCATACAATAAAAGAGTTTTGCTGTGCAGGCTTTGCAAACCAATCAGCACTAATATGTCTAATGCTATTGTGTTACTACTAATCAAAAGGATGAAACTACTTATTTCTAATTTTCTCCAGCTTTAGAATTTGTAATTTCTTCCTATCCCTACGCTCACTGAAATGTCTTAATTTTGGGATCTGCCAACATGAATGGCGCCCACTCTTTGATGTCAAAGCAGGAGACATTTATTTGTGCTCTGTTTAAATCCTGGGCTTTAAAGCTCCCTGTGTTGATTAAAAAAAAAAAAAAATGCAAAGAGCCAAGTTCTTTACAAAAAGGTAATTCGCACCATTTTTAATAATAATAATAATAATAATAATAATAATAATAATAATAATAATAATAATAATAATAATAATAATAATAATAATACAGCACTAGTGACACAACTTTGGCATGCTTTTGAATCTTTAAATATAACGGAGCATGTTGGCATCTTGATATAAGCCAGCCTGGGCTGGCTGGATCATTCAGATGAGACAGCAGCTTGACAGCAATACCCCAGTGACTATCATGCTGTTCTTGTGTATAGACCAGGGTATAATTGCCTTCATGGGTTACACCACTGAAAGTGCACCTCTGATCTAGTACAGATCTACCTCTCTCAACATTCAGTGCCCTGGACACCCATTCCCATTGGGATTTTCAGAATCTTCTGTACTGCCCTGTCCTGGATTCTACTGGAATGTTCCATTGATGTTAGAAGGCCAGGCTGTACTGATTTTCCAATTCCTGTTACAGGGGTACTGACTTTTCTCTAAAATTTGTGATACAAGTGAGCAAGGCATAAGGAGCTGCCAAAACATTACTGTAAATCAGTCATGATGTATATTTTATAAAATATAGGGGAAAAATCAGTCATGGCCTTGGAAGAGGAGCGATGACAAATGTATTATGGCATTTTACTTTATCATTCCATAATTGATACACTCACTAGCCACTCAATATAACATTCTCTCAAGCATAATATGGTTTACAAACACTCTGCATTGTGAGGCAGTGCTCCTTGACAAAATAAGGGTTCTGTTGATGGGAAGCAAAAATAAAAAATAAAAAGGGCAACTGTGATCCTAACATTGGCATCACATTCTTGATCTGTTTTTATATACTGCATACACAATATCAAAATTCCTTTTCATTATTTCAAAGAAATCTCGAGTTGAACTACAAAGACAGGCTGTTCCCCTTCGTGTGTAGAATTTGACGCTTATCAAATGTTAATGTTCTGAGAGGGTTGCCAGAAGACCACTATAAAAGCACACACTGATGGGTGGAACACACGAAAGCACTCTCGCAAGATTTCCTGTATGGTGTAGTACCAAGAACAACCTCTAAAACATTAACCAATGCTTCTGTTTTCACCAAGTCCAGCTTTGATGCATCTCTGCAGGTGAAAAAATCCCCCTTTAGATACCTGCCTAATTTCCTGTTTCCTGCTCATGTGACTGCAATTTGATTTAGAAATAAATGGAAACATAAAATAACCCAGTTAGTCCATTGCAGTAACCCAATATAATAAACAGTGTCACCTTCCGTGTAACATTGAGTACTGGACTATATGGCGCACTATTGTACCAATACTTACATCAGCTTACACTCGCACTGAACTGCTCCATACCTCGCCATATTCTACTACTGCTCTTAATTATAACTATTCACTGTATCTTGTAGTTAATTATACTTTCTGATATCCATATTCACATTTTTGGTAACTGCTCTTATTTGAAATTTTTCCTATCCATTTATCGTACTTACTGTGTGCTCTTAATGGACTTTACTCGTATAAGCAAATATGTTTACTATAAATGAACTGCTCTTAGTCGAACTCGCTCTTTAAATGTAATTATTTGCTCTATTCTTTACTTGGCTCTTATTTTCTATGATTTTATTGTACTTTATAACTGCTCTTAACTGTAATGTGTTTTTCTGCACTGTGATATTTTGTAAGGTGATACTTTGTAACAACTGTAAGTCGCTCTGGATAAGGGTGTTTGCTAATAATAATAATAATAATAATAATAATAATAATAATAATAATATACATGACATATTTTTCATGAAAAGTAGACAGAATGTGGATGGAATATTTTTTTTGTGGAATCTGTACCTACAATCTGCTACAGTAGTGTGGAGTTCTTAAAAAAAAAAGACCTCTGTGGGCACATTCCACATGCATTGTTAAAGAAAGCACAGCAAAAAAAAAAAAAAAATAATAATAATAATACATACTGGATATGAAAACTCATATTTTTGTAATTGCACTATCAATCAATCAATCTTTATTACTTATATAGCACCTTTTGTGATAAATCAGAATAACAAAAATGAATAACATATAAAACAAGTAAAAGATGACAAAATACAAATACCCCCTTAAATTACACACAGTGACGTGGTAAACCATGTCATTTAAATTATTACTTTAAAAAGCAGTTATAAAAATAAGTAGCATAAAAATAATATTAATAATAATTAGCATGAAATAGGCTGATATAATTTCCTATTAAAATACAAATGCTAAATTATAAAAATGTGTCTTTAATCTTCATTTAAAAGCAGCAACATATGATGCATCCGTTTCAAATCGTGGTAGATGATTCCATGACTTTGGTGCTCTAAAGATGAACCCTCTGCCACCTGCCTGTTATCTCTGTGTCCATGCAATACTAAGTATAACTTCGTCCTGTGATCTAAGAGAATGACTAAGTACATATGGGGTACAGGGGAGCAAGGCCATTTAAAGCTTTACAAGTGAAAAGCAGGACCTTAAAATCAATCCTAAACTTTACAGGAAGCCAGCGTAAGGCTGCTAATACAGGGGTAGTGTTCATACTTCTTTGTTCTTGTTTAAACTCTGGCAGTAGCATTTTGCACAAAGCAGCACTCAAGATAAAACATAACTTGAAATAACAGAGAAAAGAGCTTTGCAATAATCAATCATAGATGTTATAAAAGCATGCATCAGTCTCTCAGCATCCTGCACCGAAAGAGAACGTCTTAGTTTAGCAATATTTCTTAAATGAAAAAAAAGACACTGTAGTTGCATTCCTAATGTGAGGCTCGAATGAAAGATCTGGATCAAAAATGACACCCACATTTCTAATTTCAGCCTTTAACTCAGAGGAGAAACTACCAAATGTACAATCAGATAGATTCATATTAGTTGATTCTGTGATCCTAAGAGCATCGTATGTGTTTTATCTGAGTTTAACATTCAAATGTTTTTGACATCCATTGTTTAATATCAGCAAGACAGGTAGTCAGAGTATTTTCAGCTGAGGTGTCACCTGGTTTCAGAGATAAATATAGCTGAGTATCATTAGCATGACAAATGGCTCTGGTAGATATATGGGTCTGGTAAAATCTCTTGTGCTAGTCTTCTGTTTTGGTCTAATGTTCTGGTTGCTGTGTCAGCTCTCTGAAAAGACTGTGAGCAATAAACAAACAATCAAATGCACAATGAAGAGATTTACGAAGAATTAAAAAGATGGTAAATTCTCCAGAAATAAATGCATGCACAGAGTTTTTACTGGGACTTAATAGTTATTGATTTTTGTACAGCTTCTATTTTTCTGGTGTGTTACCTGTCGTGTGTGAAACACTCAAGGGGAATCTCTATAATCAAACTAACATTGTTTCTTTTATTGCTGCTAAAAGCCATCGTTCACAATAGATGCCGTTGATTATTTACAGAATTAGGCAGTATTTCAAGCGTCTGTCAAACTTAATAACATTAACTAACTAAAGAAGTAAATATAATTACCAATTGTAGATGCAGCCCAGCAAAGTGATCTTTTAACAAAATAGTGGCTTAAATGCTTGCTGAGCACATTGGTGACCGCAGCCGCACGCACGTTACGGACTGTGCGTACCATTGTTTTGCAAAATTTTGGTTTCATAAGTGTGGGCTCGCGTATAATCTCGTGTGATCGGTTGTAGCAACACAGACATTTTAAATTTATAGGATTACACTGTTTATTTAGTGGTAGTAATAAGCAAACGGAAGCAGATGAAAAAATAGCGAAAATCTTTCTTTTGACGACCCAGATATCAGAGGGAAAAAATCAGTAAAAACACTGAACTGTTTGTTTCTGGCACTAACGGTGGTGGAGTTTTAAGCGCCAAAAATACATTGGCGGCATTGAATGTTAGTCCTCCATTATCTGAATTCTGCTGCTCTTCCAGGATTGAGCACAGTAAGTACACATTTATACAAATTTAATTTGTATTTTAATTTTATCAGTGTTATATTAAAATTAATAATACATTATGATGAACACATAATTGCCAGGTTGTGTTATTATTATTATTATTATTATTATTATTATTATTATTATTATTATTATTTTTTCAACTGCCTGTTTTGTCACAATGTGTAAGATAAAAAAAAAAAAGTTTATACACTATGCTTAGGGGGTGAGTAATGATTACATTAATTGTAGTGATTGTGAGAGTAATGATTAGAAATGGAACCAGCATAACAGATTTGTGGCTCCCCATTCACAGCCTTTCTCAGCATTTCCCGATTTCATGGAGGAGGTGCGCTCCTCTTGGGATCATCAGTCCATCTTGCTTCCTTGGAAGGCGTGGAGAAGCTGGGCCTGTCAGGATTTCCCCCAGTTGACTCAAACATTGTGGCCCTAGTCAAGGCTCCACTGGTTGGTTGGGGGGGGGGGGGGGGATGGGGGGGGTTACTGTACTGTGGGGAAGACCCTGTGTGCCTGAACCCGCAGTGCAGGGTCAAAGAGTCACACCTCAAGAGGGTGTATGCAGCAGAGGCACAGGTGACCCGCCTTGCAAACATGGTGGACTTACTGACTGCCTAGATGAATGGTATAGATGGAGGGAAGCCCCGCTCCCTGAGCCGGTGGCATCCGAGTTACGTCTCCTTTCAAGCATGCTGCTCCAGATCTCCGGCCTTCAAGGGCAAGCCCTAGGCCGGAGCTTAGCAGGCTTGGTGGTAGCTCGCAGACAGCTGTGGCTGTCACAGGCAAGGGTCCCCGACGCAGATAAGGTGGCGCTGTTAGACGTGCTGATATCACCAAACTGGGCAGCGGACCTCCTCTCAAGGGAGGGTACGCATCCATCGGAGTGGCGACTCCATCCTCAGGGGGTGGAGCGGATTTAGGAACGGTTAGGGAAGGTGCATGTCAATCTCTTCGCCTTGGCGGAGACGACGCACTTCTTCTTGTGGTACTCCCTCCACCGCTTAGGCGGTCCACTCGACGCCTTGGCCCAGAACGCTCCTTCATGCGTTCCAAGGAGGGTCGTTCTCCCCGAATGGAGCCTTGATATTGTATTTGAGGTTCTAATTAAGGCCCTGTTTGAGCCCATACACGCCATACAGTTGAAGTATCTGTCTACGAAGACAGTCTTCCTCTTGGCTATCACCTTCGCAAAGCGGGTTAGTGAGCTACAGGCGCTGTCGGTGCACAGCTCACAAACCCTGCATTCCTCTCTAAGGTGATCACAGCCTTCCACATGAACCAGTCTTAGAGATGCTCCAAAGACTTAACCTGACTTTCAGTGTTTAAATTTGGAAACCTTTTTCTGGTGTGAGTAAACTGCTGGAACCCCCTGGGCAGATTATGAACCCTTTGAATTGTATGTCTACTCTTTGCCTTTACCATAATTTGAAACTTGTACCTACAGTACATTATACTGTAACGCTAAGAGAGCTTAATCTCTACCAGATTCATATCACTTATCAACAACAGAATTAATGCATATTTTAAATAACGCTCTAGTTAAAGGGAGTTCCTTTTCTTAATTGAATAATGAAGTATGTATGTGTTTTACTTTTACAGAATACAATTCTCATTTTGCAGACCTTTGTTTGTGATTTCTAATAAGTTGATACGTTAGGTATAGGGTGATTCTTATTGTTGTAAGAATCACGTTGTCTCGTGCAGTTTGAAGGACTGTGAAACGAAGCTGAGTGATTATCACTGCTCAAACTATGAGAAAAGATCCTCACTGTATTCCCGCTGCTGCAGGTGGCACTGAAAGAAGCCACCTTCAAGAAGAACAGATCAAAACTATACATTTGTAAGTCTTGGTAGTACTGAAATAGGGAGCATTTTTAATTCTTCACTCATAGGTTCTGACCCAGTATTCAGATTAGAACACCTTTTTTTAACCAGCATAGTACTCAGGTAACCCAATGAGAATACTAATAGAAATTTAAACCGACCTTAGCCATGTATGTGAAACAAACACTACAAATCTTGTCAATTACATGTAAGGTATCACGCAAATGCAGCAAGGACTGAAATAGCTAAAGATTAAATGATGTATTACCAAGCCACTTTCTCAACAACTAGCATGCATAGTCTGTCACTGATCAGAGAAATAACCATAAATCAGGCTCTACTATATATATAATACATCCAGCTTCTTCAGCCTCTGTTAACCTCTCCTGGTGAAGAAATATGTAATTAAAGTGAACATTGACAAGTACACCCACCTTTTATAAGTTTGAATTCCTTTCACAGGCATACAAGTGAACTTATCAATTGTAGGTTCTCAAGGACAAAGAAGGTATGTTAAGCACTTGGCAGCTGATGCTCAGAGATAACACCTTTTAACCACAGAATCAAACTTACTGTATAGGAATAGGTTGGCGTTATTGATCCCCAGTTTATTGGTTGCCACGCACGTGTAGTTGCCATAGTGCTCCTCAGTGACATTAGATACCATAAGAACAGAGTGGGTCCCATAGTTCTGGATCTTGATTCCTTCAGCACTGAATATCCTGGTGAGAATAAAACCAAGAAAAAAAAATGTTGCAGCGAAATGTAATTAACATGTCCTCCTGAAATTACAGTGTCCCTACTGCAAGGTTCACAGATAAGAAGTGTGCATTATTTTAACCCCAATCTTGGACCCAAAAAACAAATCTCTCAGCATCAGCCAAGTCAAGATACATAGAATATTAATCAGATAAATAAGGTTTCAGATGTATGTCAATTTTGCATAGAACTGCACCTACCCCAGTGCATTCTGGGTCAGAAATACAATTACATGTTCTCTTTTCTCTCTCTCTCTCTCTCTCTCTCTCTCTCTCTCTCTCTCTCTCTCTCTCTCTCTCTCTCTCTCTCTCTGTTATAAATCTAACATGCCATGGCCCAACAGGGATACTAGATACATTGTGGATTTGCTTTGTAAGCAAGTAAGGAGTTTTACCAAAACACTGCTGTTTAAAGCTCTTCAATATAAAATCAAGAAAAAAACAAGGTTATATACGTAAATATGCACATGTTCATGTTATTTCATTTTTTGAATCTGAGGAAAATCGAGTTGAAATACTTTTTTTTAATGCAGTAACACCCAATTCTACAACTGAAAATCCTTACCTTTTGTCATCTCTGTACCACTCAAAGTCTGGTTTGGGCACTGCGATAGCATTACACTGCAGAGCTGCTGACCGGCCCACTGGGATCTCAGCGTTTTTTGACTCCATTATGACAGGAGGGTCTAAAAAAAAAACCCACATATATAGATGTCTTCGTTTGTACTGTCAGCTTCTATAACCTGTGTTAAACTAATTTAAAGCCAAAGTAAAAAATAAAAATAACAATTACAGGGTCTGGTTTATCAAGGTATGAAGTTCTTTGCTGTCTGCTCAAGCTAATTAATGCTCATAATCAAACCCTTTTATTTTGTGTATTTATCAAAGTAATTTCTGTCCAATGCTAAGTGACTGTTGGCTCCATTGTTACCAGAAGAAGGCTTGTTGTTGGTGAATGAATATGAAACGATTCTCGTCGGATGATGCCGCTAATGCTTGACTCATGCCTCTAAACTTTACCACTGTAATGTAACAAAAGTCACAGAAAGTTAAAATGTCCTTGTTCTTTTATTAAACAACTGAGGAGAAAATATTTTAATTCCAGATACTAGTACAAGATTATAAGTAGATGAGGAGAAATGAAAATGAATACATAATTAATTAGGTTGAGAAAAAATGAAAAAGATGGGGAATAAGGAAATATGCTCTCCATTGCAAATTAATCAGTTACCATACAAAGGGGCACTAAAGTAAATGATTACGTAAGCTCCCTTATTTGTTACACACAGCCTTGGTCACTAAAGCCTATTAAATCCTATCTTTAAATGACTCCCTTAAATAACTTGCATGATAATATACAATTAATGAACACGTTGAGCAAGTCATTGTTAACTACCCACAAGAATATTACTAGAAAATAATGCACAAAACATAGCTTGGGTGACATCAGGCATCTGCACATTAACAGACCACTTAGCAACCCTCTTGTATAGTACTCTTTTACACTTCCAAAAAAAGCATGCTGTAACTTGTATGAGGTAACCCTGATTGGAATTATCCATTGCAGGGCATTATTGGCAGTACAGCAGTATTGGAACACCTCGCCTAGGAGAACACGTCTTGTGATGAAACAGATTTTTCCCATTGTAAATGTTCCACCTAAAGGTGGATACAGTTTCTGAATGGTATCCACTATGGTTAACAAATACATAACTACTTTCTTCTATTAGATTTGTAACTTGTGATTGATTTCTTATTTTTTGCTGGAAACGCTGATCTCCATATTGTCATGGAAGTCTCTCAATTTCACACCTGCCTGCTTCCTCTTATGATGTCTGGAATGACCTCAGGAATTACAAAGAGACTCAAGCATCCAGAGGAGCCAAGGAAGATTATTATTCTCCAGAGAGGAGTTTTAAGCATTAAACAATTACCACAGTATCCCTATAATATGATGCTGCATTAAAATGCTATGTGAAAATATTAAATGCATTTATGTTTAGGACAAAACAGCAGGTGGTAGGCTTATTGTAAAATATGTGTTATTAATGATCAGTCAGTCTTAGGATGAGAATCAACATTTTATTTAAACATTTCCGAGTATCATAAACCTGCTGTGAAAAAACTTCCAACAAGCGAAAAGTGATTTCTGTTTATTTTGGGCATTATGAGAAGCACAAACCACTTCAGCTCCAGAACGAATGAAAGCGCACTTGCAGTACCATGCCGTACCTGCGCACGTCAAGGTTTGCCGTCTTTTCTTTTTTTTTTTTTCTATTTGATCTCGTTGTATACATGCCTGTCAGGAGGTGAGCGGTGTGGGTGACTCTGACAGAGATTGAATGATTCTTGGTGTTAGATCTCCCTCCTGACCTGTGAGGGCACTGTGTAAAAGGAACAGAGTACCCTTAACTAAATGGCATGACAATTTATTCCTTAGAGTAGGTGCAAGTCGGTCATTTAGGAAGGGGGCGGAGCTACAGTACCCAAACTCAATGACTCGGACGGGAAACGGCGTGGCATCCGAGGATTGGAGAAGCGGATGCGCTCGTTAACCTAGGGGTCATGAGCGTGTAAGTGATCTGTTCCTTGGTAAATGGTTAGATACAACCTACAAGGAGCCTGTGTTACATTGCTGAAAACTGTGAGTTTTGTCTTGTCTGTTAGTGTTTGTTATAACTGTCTGTTACTTTTAAACTAGACTACCTATAACACGATCCGGAGCTTTAGCGTAAGCCAGCATAAACCCAGACATCACTTTCACTCCTGAATTTCACAGATAACTGTAAAACACCACTAGCACCTATTCACTGTCACTAAAAACTGTGTTTGTCTTTTGTGTTTAGTGTTGGTGTATAAAACTGGACTTTGGGTTGTGGGTCAAACCCGGGGATTACAAATACGGAGTGATACACGCCGCTGTATCATTGCATCATTATTATTTACAGGTGTTCGCTATAAGGCTCTGGACATTGTTTAATAAATCAATAAAGACCCTTGCACCTGGAAATCATTGCCTGTCTGTCTTGTATCCGCTCTGCACTGCACACACCAAAATAGTCAGTTTTAATAAATGTACTGTGTTATTATTTTGTGAAACCTTTTTGTTTGGGACTGAAACCCCATAAATGGCAGGTTTTTAGTCCCAAACTAAAAGGTTTCACAAAATAATAACACAGTACAGTAATCCATAAGTTCAAGGGAAAGTACACTGGAAAGTACACAGTACCTGGATTGTATTGTGTTCTGCAGTGTTAGTCGTGCTGGCTTAGTGGCTGCAGCTCCCAACTCGCTAGTCCTCTACTACACAAATAAACAAACAAAAACACAGAGCTCTGGCTCTCCCCTTTGTACTGAGATTTGCAGCTCAGATCCCTTCAGTCTTTGTCATAATGCCCTAAGGCAGTGTTAGTAATGTGATGTGTTTTGAAGACAGGGAGGAGAGATTGAAATCATCAGGTGACTTTATTATCCAATTGTGTTCTGTCCAAAAATCCCTATCTATCTGTGAAGACATTTAGAAGAGTTGGAGATACCACAGCAAATAATCAACAATCTAAAGTATAGTATATACCTACTATTTCATTTTATTTTCCAAAAAATATATATATTGTGTGTGTGTGTAATTTTGTACATTACATAAAATACATTTACATTTTTCTCTCTCTCTCTCTCTCTCTCTCTCTCTCTCTCTCTCTCTCTCTCTCTCTCTCTCTCTCTCTATATATATATATATATATATATATATATATATATATATATATATATATCTATATCTATATATATATATATATATATATAGTTTGTTTTTGTTCATACAAAAGTAAAATGTAAAAAGAGAGACAACTTTTGTGTCTGATTTGCTTTATTGAATATGACTATCTAGTACACAGGAGATGTATTGAGTTTTTTTTCAAATCTTATTTCAATTACCAATTACAATCATTTAAAAACCTGGTACCTGGAGTGCGCACATTCATTTTTTCATCTGGAGTTGAAAAGCTTAACTAGTTCAAAGTCGAGCGCTCAAGGAAAAATTAATGCCTAATGGTCTGCAGCATTTAAGGCTGTCATAGCACATACAGTCAAAAGTGATAGGTAAATGTCCCCCTATCCCAAGTTACAATATTTAATGCCATGCTTGTAAAGGGTGATTATCTAACAAGCAATGCAGATGATCCTCATCCTGGTGCTGTCACATTTTTTAGATTTGTCTTCATTATTTAAACAAATAACCACATTGGCCCATGGCCTCATCAGCTACTTTTTAGTAATTGTTTATTAGCTAATACTGTCCAGAATGGAAAAAAAAAAAAAAAAAAAACACTCTCAGAAGACAGGACAGGTGGACCGACAGCCTCCTCCCAAGATATGTGGTGATACCCACTATTAAAGGCCATCTAGCTCTTTCCCATTTTTCAGGAGGTACTCAGGACCTGTGTGATGAAGGGCATTGTAGGTGAGCAGGAGTTTTGAAAGTAATCCTGAACTTTACAGGTAGCCAGTGCAGCTGGGCAAGATGGGGGGTGATGTGATGACGTTTTTTACATCTGATAAGGATCCTGGAAGTGGCATTCTGAACTAGCTGCAGTCGGTTTATGGAGACCACCATATAGAGAGTTGCAGTAGTCGAGTCGAGACGAGACAAATGCATGACAATTCATCTAAAGCTGTTGCCCATTTGTTGGTGCCTTCTCTTGCAAGGTTTAGTCATTCTTTTATTAACAGCTGGAGCATGAATTGGGTAAGTGATTTTCAAAACATAGCCACATTTTTTTTACATTTGCCTGTGGTAAGGCACTATCATGAACACGTTTTAAGACAGTTGTTTTGAATTCTCATACAAACATTTATTTCTGAGCTCTACCTTCAAACTCTGCGACATTTCTAACAGTTCCCCATCCCTTATCATCCCTCCACATCAATCAAAACACCTCCAAAGTGTTGGTGCTAAAATTGAGCACTTCCTTTAAAACTACTGAGGCGGGCAGATACAGCATGGTCCATGGCATCAACTTGGGCTGTTAAAAAAATGATCTATGGATTAAAAACTTGAACATACTGTCACAGACGGTCCTGGCACGTCCCTTTTGTGCTGTAAGTCATTAGATCCTTTTGCATGGAAGGCCTCGGTTGCAAGGATGTGCGGTTCTTTGATGGACCCAGATTCAGTTAAAATGTGTTTGCCCACTGACGATGGGAATGAGAATGTGGAGATGGGAGCCCAACTAACAAGTAGGTATTATTCTTTTAGAGACTGTTACCGCTACGGGAAGCAGGACGATCTTTGGGATACAAATTGAACATATTGTAATGACTGTAATGTGTTTTAAAGAATATAAAACCATTAGAAAACATTATTAGCAGATCTATGTAAACTGTAACTTTAACAGTGAACTTGCTGAAAGAATACAACTAATTTTGTGATCTCGTCCATACCTGCCTGTAGTAAAAGCAGTGTTGGAGATGACTCATTGGTTTTGGCCGATGAAGCAGGGATTTTTGAGGGTCAGCGATTTAAAAGCCAAGATCCTCTCTATAATGAGCAATCTTGTTAATATTAACGAACCAAATACCTTTAGGATAATAGAAGGTAGGAATTTATATTAAAATACATTTTTTTTCCTATATATCACAAAAAATAAGAAGAAATGGGAACGAAAAGCGTAGGACGGTTTACTGTGTTAAGCTAAAATTTGGTCTAAAATAATTAGTATTAAAAAATGCTTACAGTAGTGTTTCATATTAATCAATAGTAAAGTTGGCCAGAAGATAGGTCGTCTTAAAACCTGCTTCAACTGGATTTTGTATGAACAGAAAAATAGGTCAAACTTAGTTCAGTCAGAGTAATACTATTGCATTCTACTATATTAATGGTAGCCTGTATTTAGATGTAAATAACTGGACCTTTCACTAAAAGCTTAAAAGACTTCATAACAGAACAACTGTTGGGTTTGAATATAAGACAATAAAGTGTAAACTGTAGTTAATAATTTTAGTACACAGTAGACAGGTAGCAACTTCTATTGGGATGATGTTTGTAAGCCAAAAATGACTTGATGTGATGAATTTGGAAAACCGTTTACAGTGGAGTTTCATATTAATTAAAACACTAGTCTTGGCAAGTAAACAGGATCCTATACAAGCCCAGAGCAAGACCCCATTCGATACCATTGATCTTGATCTTGCAAGCTGACGTGATCCATGCTCTGAGGGTCTCTGAAAAACGGGTTGCTGTTTGGTCATATTTAGAAGTCTCAGCCCTTTGAAGACAGCTCTTACAATATATCCTACACTGCACTTACATATACTGGAAGGTAAGCATATATTTGAATTTATATCTTGTTTATATTGGATGCATTGCTATAAGGTATAGGATTTATATTTTAGCTGTGGAGAATGATATATTGTATGTTGCAGGATTTAGCGGTGGGTGCTTTAGCTTTTTGCATTTTATGGCCCAAAGGCTAAATATATAATAAACATATTTGTATTACTGTACTGAAGTACTAATGCTGTTAAACCTGTAAAAGCACTGGATTGCTCATTACTTGGGATTTACGGTGGTGTGCGCAACCAACCAATCCAATTTTTAAAGCATTTAATAAACCGAAAAGAGCACTGCTACTGCTCTGATTCGTTACAACATCAAATTAAATGAGTCTGTGTGATTTTCTTGATTATTAAAAAGTTGTCTGGACATATAGCACGCCCAGTGTATTAACAAAACCACCTTAAACATCTCTGTCCACCTTAAACATGTCCCCTGAGTTTAAGAGTGTGCTCAGAGCATATATATAAATAAATGGAGTATGTGCAAATCTGACAATACCCCTGTAGGTGAGATTTGGAACTGAGTCTGTTTTAGTCTATTTCCTGCTTTGCCTTGTCTGCTGAGATCAGTGTTGGACTCAGCAATGCACCGGGGCTTGTTTTCCAAAGGGATATAATGCATGTCAAGCAAAGACTGGATTGCAGTCTCATTGAGGATTCTGCATGAGGATGCTCGATGCATATTAACTAAGTGCTTGCAGAGGATATTGTGGAAACTACATTTACTCATTGTAATCTTATCAAACTGGCTTATCAGTGTATTCTGACAATGACTGATCCTGGCATCCTCCAAGGGGGTGTCTCATTAGGTTTTAAACTTTACCTAGAATGTGTTAAGTCTAGCTTTGTGGCCACAAGCAAACTACAAGCTACACTGTCTGGAAGCACAAACAACTTCTTCAACCCCAGCAACCTCTGCTCCAATTTTAATTGGCTTAGCAACATAGCCTGCATCACCACCAGATTCAGTGTGAAAAAACAAATCGACACCTAAAAAGATGAAATGCAAACTTTAAAATAAATTGGCAAGAACTATATTGATGTTGGTAACAAAGCACACAAGCACATTACAATCAATGGCCAATTGTATAAGGCTGTATATCTTTGAAAGATATAAATGTTTTAATATATTTAGAGCTGGCCCCATTCCAGCATGTGTGACTGATCACTGTACTGCATATATATCTAACCCTAATCTTAATCGGTAGGTTAGCTGTGTATACTGGCTACATTGATGGGTTCTTTGCCTCAGCTTTTCCACATCTGAGCATTTGATAGGACAACCCAGATCTCCATGGTACATTATCAAAACTTGTAAACTACATTTCAAATGAGATTCAATTGAAACTTTAATTGAAAAAAGCCAGATGCTACAGGTACTTACAGTTCACAATGACATTGACGTATTTAACGTTTGGTGAAGACACTTCATTAGCGGCTTTGCACTCGTATCTTCCAGCCTGCTCCCTGGTGATCCCGAAAATCTCCAGGTACTCATCACCATCAAGCTCATCAGCTGAAATGAAGAAGAAGTGGAGAAGATGAGAACTGGGATGTTAGGGAGCTGAAGTCCAATTATCCGTAAAGAAAGTCTAAAACCCTAGGCTAAACAACCCTCCAAACGGAGATGCTTAAACAATGAATATTTATGAGGTGAAAATGGATACTATGACAAAGATCCCTGGTGGTACCAAAGCATTTCAGATAGTTACTGGTACTGATAGCCTAAGAAGCCTTGAAGAGACTTGCACTCAGTTGGATGTAGGTGTTAATTTCTCAGTCTGCTCTTTTCCTGCATGCAAAGGTTTAATCCCATTAAGGCCCCTGACACAACACTACACTAAAAAAAATAAACTAAAAAATCCTAATATTAGCATTTGGTTCATGCCGTTTGATTTTCATGTTAAAATATAATCTACCATGCTATACATACGAGCATCCCACTGCTACACATTGGAAGCACTTGCACAGAGTGGTTATGTAGGTGTTGTAAAGATTTCAGAACCAAACAGTTAGAGTACATAGAACTAACACTGACAACCTTTTTTATACACAATTCATATACAAAGATGCTCCATTATGGTAGGTGAATTCAATTTTTAATCTTACACCTTGGAAGTTAAGAAATGTGATAAATTTCTTCTTGCAGATATTTCAATGGAACTATTCTACTTTAAGACGCTGCAAACATGCCAGTCAAAGGAAAAGCAGAGCCTGGTACTGCGTTTCTTCAGGGTCAGATGTGCAGCATTGAAATGTTTACAAAGGCAAGCTGCAATTTTGTTTTAGTTCAACAATTCCTCATCCCAATTCCACCTCTTGTTCGTGTAGTCAGTCACAATAGGTTTGCGTGGATTGTCCAACAAATATATCTGGTCAAAAATGTTCACCCCCAATTTCCCAGCTGACTTATGACCTAGGACGTGCAAATATAACTGTCAAAACAACCATGACTACTGAAAAATGAAAAATATATCACTGCCACTGCCAGGATTATTCAAAGATACAAGTATTTAAATGAAAATAACAGGTATTTAAATGAAAATACACTGGCACTGCCATCACTGCATATGACCTCAAAAGCATTTCGTTTTTAGCACCAACATCTTTTATGTTTTACACCAGAAAACATTTTATTTTTAAATGTCAGTATAATTATGCACCGATAAAGAAGTTACATTTGTTGTAAAATAACTATATAGGATCAAAGTCCCAACATATATTCCCTTCATGATCATTTCTTTATTAAAGATGACACAGATGTAATGTTTTTCTTTTGCACCTATAAGCTATCCCCTCTTTCGTGGTTTACTGTCACAACAAGTTTTATGTTAGTGCTGTTGGCACTAATCTCCCCTGGCATGTGAATGCCTCCGTACATGCACTGCACTGTCAAACTGTTAGGTAATGAGGCTAAACCAGTCGACACAGAGGCTCAAGTGAGCAGATACGCACGGATGCACATGGGTTTGGGAGTCACGATAAGAATATTCTCTAAAAGACTTTTAGAAAAGGTGTTCAATAGATATGCAGGTGTGGATGAACCAGATTTAAGGAGACACATCTACAGTGTACATTCTTAACTACTGGGTCATCACATCATCATACATAAAACAGAGTCTGCACTAGTCTAACACAGAACTAGATACAATGTGCAAATAGATGTGTGAATGTAAGCCCCTGGAGAATCAATGAAACTGTGCACATGCATATTTTTGAGAAACATGTTCTTTTAGGAGTCTAGATAGCTGCAAACACCTGAACAAATTCAATTGAACCATGTAGCATTTTCACATATGCACAAATGATTATATTTATTTTTGGTTTGAACTGTTCATTGAATTAATAATGAACACTTGTGTGTGGGGCTTTCATTCAACTTTAATAATAACTGGAAATAATAAGTGATAACACTATGTAACACAATTTTTGTTCCTGGGTAGTAAGTGTTATTTCCTAATTGCTTATGCCTCAAAAGTATAGAAAATGGCTATTATTCCCCACAAACTTTGCTTTTGTGACCAGGACAGTGATATTTTGAAATTTACCTATTTCCAATGAGAAAACGGGCGAATTTGTGTCTTTTCGTTCACATAAAGTCAGAAAAAAACAACATATGAATCCAAATTAACATGTATTTATACTAAAGTAATACAAAAATGACTACAAAAGATTTAGAAGTGAGTAGTTTTTCGAGATTTACGATTGTACTGTAAATCACTTTCACGAATCAGCCCCCAAATGTAGTCTCCCATCATGTTCTCGTTATACTGTCCTTGGTAGCGGCGTTCAAAGTCCAGTATATCCTGGTGGAAGCGCTCGCCTTGCTCCTCCGAGTACGCTCCCATGTTCTCCTTGAATTTATCAAGATGAGCATCAAGGATATGGACTTTGAGGGACATCCTACAGCCCATTGTGCGGTAGTTCTTCACCAGAGTCTCAACCAGCTCCACATAGTTTTCGGCCTTGTGATTGCCCAGGAAGCCCCGAACCACTGCGACAAAGCTGTTCCAAGCCGCTTTCTCCTTACTAGTGAGCTTATTGGGCAATTCATTGCACTTCAGGATCTTCTTTATCTGTGGTCCGACGAAGACACCGGCTTTGACCTTTGCCTCAGACAGCTTAGGGAAGAAGCCTTGAAGGTACTTGAAGGCTGCCGACTCCTTATCTAGAGCTCTGACAAATTGTTTCATAAGGCCCAATCTGATGTGTAGTGGTGGCATCAGCACCTTCTGGGGGTCCACCAGTGGCTCCCACTTGATGTTGTTCCTCCCCACAGAGAACTCGGTCCGCTGTGGCCAGTCCCGCCTGTGGTAGTGTGCTTTGGTGTCCCTGCTGTCCCAAAGGCAAAGATAGCAGGGAAACTTGGTAAAACCGCCTTGGAGACCCATCAGGAATGCCACCATTTTGAAGTCTCCTATGACCTTGATGCCATCTCAGAAAAATGCAGATATGTATCCACTTAGGCAGCTGGAACTAAACTGAACTGTTGGGCTTAAGGCCCCTGTATTTATACTACTATTTATATTACTGGAAAGTTCTAGAAAGTTCTAGAAGTTACTCCAAGTTTACGCAGCACTGAATCTATCTGGAATGTTCTGGAAAATAGGTAAATTTCAAAATATCACTGTCCTGGTCACAAAAGCAAAGTTTGTGGGGAATAATAGCCATTTTCTATACTTTTGCGGCATAAGCAATTAGGAAATAACACTTACTACCCAGGAACAAAAAAAAAAAAAAAAATTGTTACACGGTGTAATCATTAGGCCTAAGCAGCACACTGCACACTGTTTGGAGTTGGGGATATTCGTCAGTAGTTTGGCTGGAATAGTAGAATTCGTAAGTCACGTATACCTTTATATGTAGTACAGTATTAGTTTGCAGAAATAAAATGGATAAGTAAAACAATAACTCAGGGAGATGAAAACAATGAAAAGGTATGATGAAATTTGGTCTTAGTATGTATTTTTACCATTAGTTCTAGTTTCATAGTTTTGTCTGTCAAGAGGTTTAGCTAAATCTCACAGCTTTCACACTGGAAGCACTAACTATTCTAATGGAATTTAGATTGCAGGGCATACATGGCCATGTAATTACATTGTAAGAACTGGGCAATTACAAATGGGTTCTTACAATAGCTTACAATGGCTGATGTTTTCTTTTGCTGTGTTATTCACTGTTATTCTAGTTGAGTGTGATGCAGGATACTATGAGCAAGAAGAACCACATGTTAGTTATGTTTTAACCTCTGAAAATGCTGATGTGCTCCCAATCCACAGAGAATGCACTGGGCTTGCTGTGTGGACAAATCAATCTCTATATTACTGCCTCCTGACATGGACACAAAATAAATGAGATGATACAAGACACTGCTGATTCCATTGAACAATGTTGCTAATACGTGGGGTGACACAATGGTAGGATAAACCTTTAAAGTTTTTTTTTCAAGTCTTTATCTTTTTTTCAAATAGATGTTGTTCAACTGTGCTGTTAAGTATTTTGCAGATCATTGCCCTCAGTTATATATGCTTTAATAAGGAGAGCAAGTCAATATATCTCCTTTACGAATGACTTACAGCAGCCACATCTATAATAAGATCTATTAGTTTTTCCAGGGCCACTGATTTCCCAAAGGTTGTGCAAGAAATAGATTGTGTTCATGTTGTGTTCAGTTTTAAATAAATTGATGGAAAAAATTGCTCTTTTTTTCTTGAGTAAGGCTTGCTCAAAAGATTGGTATTTTTAAAGGGATTTTAATGGACTGACAGTGTTTGAATCAAGTTTTAGAGCCCTAACATTAACAAATACACAGCACAATTAATGCACTGGTCTCTATCGGCACTGCAATTTGTTTGTAATATAGACAAGATCAGAGTTACTTCACCTTTGGTGCTTCTGTATGAGAAAAAAAAAACTACAGTAAAAGTTACAAATAGTAGCTCTGATATACACAAATGATCCATGGCCATGTTTAAAAGAAGAGAAGAGGTGATAAACCACACATCTTGTTAAAGTCCAATACCTGATTTTATGACAGAAAATTAGGGATGGGCACCAATATCGATATTTTGATATGATATCGATATCGTTCGATAATCGCGATATCGTGGGATTAAAAAAATAAAATTCACTTAAGCTCAGATATACTTTTTATTGCTAATCTGCTAAAAATACAAACTCAGTACAATCAAGTTTATTTTATATTGATATACAACAAACCCTATACATACCAATCATGGATCAGTCTTGTAGGAAAAACACCACAAACTAAAGTATTATTTAACCATTTGATTAGGCATCAAATGCTATTTGCATGCTGTATTAAGCACCATTGGCCATCCATTTTGCATTATTAAGAGATATGCGCATGCGTCAGCGATTCATTACTTATGCTATTATGAATGTATTTTTAAAATGTGAATGTGGCAGGATAGCAGCAGAGGGAAGACTCAGAGACAGAAAATGCAGTGAAACCAAAAATATTTTAATTGACAAAACACAAATAAAAAGGCACGATGGCTAACCAAAAAGACGAACACAAAAACAGGCTTTAAACAAACTATACAAAATAAGAATCACTCACTCTCTCACACACAGGTCTTCTAACTCTCAAACACTCACCCCCTAACATACCCAACCACTCCCTTTTATACAGGTGCAATTGGGCAATTCGCACCTCATTAGCCCAGGCACATTCCACACATTCCTCACACAAACTCACTCACTGAACTACACCCCAAACTCACTCATATCCACTCTAAACAATACAAAAAACACAAAACCACCACAAAATAGGCTGCACCCCATCACAGTGAACTTTCGGTATTATAAATGAGATGTACTTTTAAAAAACCAAAGTACATCTCAAAATAATGCAAAATTCGGCATGACACTGTACTCAATTATTATTATTATTTGTTTATTTAGCAGACGTCTTTATACAAGGTGACTTACAGAAACTAGGTGTCACAAGTCAGCATTTACTTGCAGAGCAGCTGAAGATTCAGTTACTTCCAGATTGGCAAGAAAGTCTGTGCGTAGCGAAGTATAGAAATATTTAGGTTTTGAGGTGGCTGATGATGGAATACTAAAACAATATAACAAACCCTTGTTTTTCTCCATGGATATTGTGAAGCAAAGCACACTAAGTTAAAGCAAGTTATTGCTTTTTATATGTAAATATCTGTTAACATCTATATATGTATGCATGTTTGAAATTGCAATTGTGTTATTATATATATATATTTTTTGGAAGACTTCGATATTATCGATATCGATACACATGCATGGTATCGATATACAATTTTCATATCGTTACCCACCCCTACTAAAAATCCATTACAGCTGAAATAATTGCACCTGCAATTATGTTTATAAAAAACATTCCTTGAAACTTAGAGTACTCCTCTAATTCAAATGTTTGGTTAAGAAGGAACCACACTTCATAGGAAGCTTACATTTTCTTTTTATAAGAAATATTATTTGATGTTTTGCTCAGATTCCTGGTTGAACTGAATCACAAGATAGTTGTGTAATAACACAACTCACAGTTCGGAAAGGTTGCGAAAGATTTCATCCCCATCCCTTTCCAATCGCTTTACGTCAATGGGAAACATGGTTTTGTTAATATTTAATTATTTATTTTTTAACCAACAACGATTCTAAATGGTGAAAATGGCTAAAAACTACTCCTTCTCATCCCATTCTGTCAATGGTATGTAAAATGTAATATCAACAAGGACAAAGGATGTTTAGATTCTATGGTACAAATATTCTGAAACACACAGTATCATTATTATAATATACATGTCATTGTTACAGTTACTGGCAACTCATTATTAACATGTTGATTCACTGCTTCATTGTGCAAGTATATAACATCACATTGGATAGGTGAATACTTACTGATCTATGAATGGCATGCTCAATAAGTCATGAACTGCCAGAAATGTTACTCCAGCCATCTGCTTTACACAATATTAACACTACATATATGACATTACGATACAGCAAGAACAGAGCCTGCATATTTGCTGCAAATGGTATTCTTTGTATGCAATTATTTATTAAATCCTTTCAAGAGGAGTACAATATCAGATGTAAGACTATAGATTATTTTGAGGATGAGAATTCCTAAAGCCTTTTTAAACACCATTTGGGACTAAGCAGTATTCTTTTGTATGGCATACAGAATGATCTGTCATGAGGACTTTTCATTTTGAGTAGGAAAAAAAAAATCACAACACTTGTCACTTTTTGTTCGGTATGTCTGGAACGCAATGTATTGAAATTCAATTTCCCTCCTAGAAAACGACCTTGCACCTACAATCTGAACTCCTGCTGCTACACTCCAGAGAAGGTTAAGAAGAGCTCCGAAGAATGTTTTTCTTGCCTAAAAGCAAGACAGCGGGACCTGGAGATGAACAATACACATCTCCCCAGTTCAAATCACAGCCATCAATTAGAGGGAACAAGAACAGTGGAGTTTATTAACTATTTTTATACCTCTCTGAACCCCTCCCCCTTGCTCTCCTACTCCCTGGTCTCCCCCTCCCCCAGCAGCACTAACAAAACCATATCCTGCTGCCAAAACTCCTTGGCCCTTACACTGACCTAAACAGAGGCAGGTCTAATTAATATGGCATTTAAATTATTTCAATTCTGTTCGTTCGATCCTCCGGTACTCACACGGACAATAGTTGGTCTGCCTCCACTATTGTGGTGTGTACAAATATGTAAATAAATAAAACTAAATAACAAAATATGTGTTAGCACAGTACTGTGAATATACATTGTATGGTTGAAGATTCAGAACAGAAAGATGGCAGTGTTTTGAGATCTTTACATCCCTTGGATGTAAAGCCGCTTACAAGAAATATTGAAGTGTATTAATTAAAAGTATGGTTTATCAGTGTTTTCCATGCACCCTATGTCAGGCTAGCAGAAAGCTTCACCTGCTGTTTTCTATTCCAAGTGTGTCTGGATGTAGCCTTACTGAAGGTGTGTTCTTTCTTTGTAGTGAGTCTGATTAACAAATCAACAATGCTTGGCATGGTGATCTTAGAAACAGCAAGCGGAGCACTCACTTCCCTGATCGATAACAGCATTACTATTCCTGAAAAAATCCCCTTCACCTGGTCCTTTTTTATTTTGACTTGGGTTTATAACAAAGTTCAAAGTGCCGTGTCAGCGGGTGTCATTTTATGGTAACTAAGGAGGGGCTATGCTAATATTTCGTTCTATATGGTATACCGTGCTATGAGTAGCTTCACTGTAATATGAATTTAAAGTTAAAACGAAATACATCTCGTAAAAGATAGCCAAAACAATTCAATGAAAAAAAAAAGAAAAACTACTATAATTATTAAAAGAGAAATGCCTTTGTGTTAAAATACTTCCCAACAGTGGGATACTATGATATTATGATGTTAAAAGCAGCAAGCAAAGGCTTTATTGATTTTGCTACACAGAGATCAACTTCTTGTTGAGATGTCAGTGGTTTTATCAGCAACAGTCTGGAGGTGTGTATATCCAAACTTGAAATGTGCGCATTATTGAATTCCTGAGAATGTACTTTTGACAATCGTGGGGAAGCATTGATGTAGCTCTGTGCCCTTTCCCTGGTTGGCCTTTTTTTATACTTTGGCTCTATGTTATTTGTTCAGAAGTTGTGTGATAAACATTACTTAACAAGAGATCTTCAATGGGATTATAGGAGATAAGGAAGTGTATTTCTGTCTCAGGAAGATGATGATTCTTCAATTTGTTCCTGAAATTTGATGCATTTTGACCTACGAAACGATGTTAATTGTACCAAACAGCACTGCCCTCTAGTCCTTCCATGCTTGGAATGAGCATTTAGTAAATCTAATTGATTACAATAATTTAAAATACAAATAACCGCAACAGTATAGCAGAAGCATATCTGAAAAGCATTTGGATAATACATGTAGTTTCTGAAATGTATTACAGCTCACAGATTTTCAGCTTGCAAGGAAACTGTGCGGCCTGTTTTATTATTATATTGGTAGTAAAGTATAAAAATCTTGAATCTGATCAACAAATAATGACGCTGAACATCAGGCATATGTATACCATTACCACTGCTGTGTATTTTTGCATATTTCAATACCTCCAAATCAGAATTATAAACTTGAACTATAAACTAGGGGTGGCCAAACTTCCTGACCCTACGAGCCGCATGCCAACATTTTCATACGGCCGAGAGCCGCAAGACACCTACTGTAAAACGTGAAATGTTTGCGAGCAAAACATTTTAAATACTAGCATTGTTTTAAACATTTTTTTTAATTCTCTCAAATATTATAATGGAATCTTGCACTTACTCTGTGTAGTACAGTAGTTGCTATCTCTTGATATCAGCAAAATATGCAAGAAGAAGGGAGAGCATTGCAGAGCCTTACACAGTTCTGTCATTTTATTTTACTGGATGTGTGTGTGTGGGGGGGAGAGTATTGGGTGGCAATCTCCCTGCAAAAACACGTAGTATATAAATAGGTTGATCACAGTTTAGTGTTGTGCGGTGGTTTTATGCTGGTTTTCCAAAAAAAAAGAAGCATTTTTTTTTTGTTTTGTTTGACTGCTGTGTGTATTAAATACTTTTGAGAGTTTTGTGGATGACAAATGCAGTGTATTTATTTTGCCTGTTGCAACTTTAAACTATTAAACTATTAAAAATTGTCTCCCATGCCTCCTTTATCCAAGGGCAGAACTAGGGTCAACGCATTCTGAACACACAGCTAATAAAATACCTGTATGTTAACAAACCCAAAAATCTACAGGCATTAAGCCTCATAGCATGATGCTAGGTGAAAGTGGAAAAGGGATTTGTACATTATTAACATTATTTTACAAGGATGTTAGTTTTTCACAACTCCACAGGACATGTAGGAACTCACCAATCCGTCCACCAGTTCATCAGATGAACCAGTGAAACAGACAGTAAGCACTAGGGTGAATAACAATTGTATTTAAAAAAAAAAAAAGATTAAAAAGAGTTGGCTCAATATGACTACTTATGGCTCACAAAAGTAAATGAAATGAATTGATTTGAAATGCAAGCACTGTTAGTGGACCAAAGAGCCTTTGGATGAAAAACAGCTAGTTTACACAAGCCCCACTGAGGGGTCTAACTAATGTTTTCAGCAGAACGGAAGCAATGCTAATAGACAAAGAACCCTATACCCTAGCTGTCTTATCACATTGCAGCTGAGGCGCTAGCTGCTCCATGTTTTATGGAGCGTACAACACTCGTAGGAAACGCTTTATAAATAATCCGGATAAACAACAACACTTTAGAAGGATAAGTCATGAAAAATATATAGCTTTCCATTTTGAAGTCAAAGGTAGCCTTAAAAACAAAGCCCACCAGAGAGATAATTTAATGCAGTTATGCTCAGTTTATACAGCCTGCCTCTCCCCGTACTGCAGAATCAGCCTGATGAAATAAATAAAAAAAGAAAAAAATCTTTGGTGCTTGTTTTAAATTATGCTGGCACCGAACAAATCTTTGATAAATACTGCAATGAGCATTTCATAAGGTTATACATTAATTATTCTCATGCTTATTTGATTGAAAAAAATATACTGACTTCTAATATCCATGTTGTTGCAAGAAACAGTGCTTTATATTATTTTGTTGTGTGCTGCCAAGGTCAAAAACACCAGTGCCAATATGGAACTATCAAAGTTTACTACATCATGCCACTCTGTTGTTTTCCATACTTCCACTATCCTTTGTTAAATATTGTATTATTTTATCTTGATATACTGCCATTTCAATGAGATCCCCTCAAAATGATTGTAAGCAGTATGAGGACCATATAACAAAACTTAGAAAATTTAATTTGAAGTTACTTTCTCTTTAAACTACAAAGGCAAATAGTAGGATTCCCATTGTGCAGCAGTTTGATTCATTCCAGGTTTTACAATGAGCTTAATTAGTCACCTATCAACTTGTGACCTTTTAGCTTGCCTAATTAGGATCAGGTGTGGCTTATTAAGATCACAGTAAAATCTGGCTGCAGCTGTTACTCTATTGGAGTCTTTTTTCCCATCCCTGTAAATCTCTTGAAACTTGGGCTGGAATAATCCATCTGTTCAATTTCACTAATTTACTAATGTACAAGCTGACAGGCGTAGGAGATGATCTCTCATAAAACATAATCACAGATTTGCAGACTGGTTCTCAGTTGTATACCCCTGAAAATACTGATAAATGTTAACACTTCCACCAAAGAGCTGTTAAATGCATTGCTTGCAAAGAAGCTTTATCTCTAGGGGTGGTAGGTTCATAGATTATAGAACATGCAAAGCCTAATTGTCCTCTGTAATTTATGAAATTCAACCTGCAATTTAATTTTCAAAATTCTCTAGTCAGGATAATACTCTTTTCCAAGAGTGCTTTGGCAACAAATAAACTTGAACAACCTTTCTCGTGACAGTTTTGTTTTGGGGAAAAAGACTGCTCGATTAGCACTAATCTTAGACCACCAACGGGTAGATGTACTAAAGTGTTGTGGCTGTCGCAAACCAGTTGCAAGCACGTCAGAAGTCCAGGGTGAAATGTACTAACCATGCACAATGCTGTTTGCGACTTTTTAGGGAATGCTGTGTGGCAGCAGTTTTTCTTTGCGGTTCAGCCTTAGATGAATATGTAATTATGGGCATTCCTGCATAAATTCACAAAAATGGGGGTTTTCAAATATTATAATGAGATATACTAAAGCTGCTGGCAATTGCAACACTTACAATTGCATCAATTTGTTAAGAACTTTTGAAAGCACGTTTTAAACAGTCGTAATATCACATTTAAAAGCCAGTATGAAAAACACTATCCCCTAACCATGGTTTGCAGCAAGAAGGAGATCATTGTCTTCAGCAAGAATGAGTGATTTGTAGGTGAGAAGAGAAAGGATATTTCATACCTGCATTACCCTCTTCGATTTAAATGAAGACCAAATTAAACACAGGTACAGGCTCGGCAGCTACATAATTCTTGAGCTGCTGTCTGATTTAAAAGACGACCTGGAGCCTGTCACCCAGAGAAGCCATGCTATCCCTGCAGTGGTCAAACTATTGTCCACTCTGCATTATCTTGCCTCAGGGTCCTTTCAGGCGACTGTGGCAGTTGTTGCTGGCATTTCCCAGCCTGCTTTTTCTCATGCGTTGCCAGTTGTGCTCAATGCATTTTTGAGGCGAACACCCAAATACCTATTTTTCCCTAAAAGCAAGGCGTACTTACAAGCCTTGAAAACAAATTTCTATGACATTTCTGATTTCCCCAACGTGTTGGGAGCAATAGACTGCACACATGTGTACAATGCAGCAGCATTATTTATTTAAAGAAAACAGAGACAAAGAACCGAGCAAAGTCAACAGTTTGCCGTGGTACCCGGTTGCTGGGTGTCATGCAAACTGTGAGTCCTACTTTAAAGAGTGTTTTGTGACTGCCAGTATCAGCGCAAGTATGTGGCGCTGGACATCAGAAATAGATTAAACCAGTGAAGGATAATAATGAAGGTTATCACTGTGAAACAGTATTCCAAAAGCACTCACAGGCGAGTTGAGGAATGTTGAATACAGTACTGTTTTAACTCCTCTGTGGTTACCACATGGATTTCCATTGTGTTGTGAACTGTGTTACTTCATGAACTCTCGTTCTGAACCAAGAACAGAAAAGAATTGTGGGAAAGCTCTTCTGTGTTTTTACACACAATGTATAAACAACACTCGTGGTATATTAAAGAATCAGAAACTGCAAAGACAACAGGAAGTTTGAAGGGGGGGGGGGGGACTTTTCATCCAGTTCTTCGGACTGATAATACAATGTGAGTTATGTGTTGCCTTCAAGATGACTCATCTCAACAGTAATGATTCTGCTGACTGTCACAATAGATCTGTCTTCCTGGGTGCACTTCCAGCAATGATCATTACTTCTTTTTAGACTTGTGAAGTTCACTGCCATTCATTACTCCTCCTTCTAACATGTTTCAAAATGCACCATTCCTCCATACTAGCCATCTACAATTCATCACATCTTCAATTTAGACCGATGGCATCAGGCTTCATGCACTGAAAACTACTTGCTGCATTACTAATACTTTACCTAATAGCTAGCTTGAAGTACTGTAATATAAGCAAAATACTACCAACACACTCTGAAAGGTATTGTGGTATGCATTTTTACTTCACAACCTCACTATTATTAATTCTTTAACCAAAAATGTGACCCTTGCTGTCAGTCAATTGAATATTTAAATACCTGTTTAATATCATTGTGTGTTCTTTATTATTCTCTATTGTTGACTATGCTTAGATCATTATTGATTATGTTTCCTAACTAATCTAGCAAACATGTCCTTTTCAGCAATTAAAAACTGAATTCCAAAGCATGATCCCATGAGGTGTGCAACTGTCATTTTCTACCGTCACTCAACTTTGGCAACTGTGAGTTAATAAATGGGAAAAAATCTGTACAAAATCACAGTTCCAGACAGAAATGACTGCTCTAAACTCCCCATGCTTCTGCACACCCCCACGTGGTCCCTCTTTTGTCAACCTCTTTTGATATTTATTGAACCTAAACAAACCAAGAGTCTCAGTGAACGCACACCAAATCCTGACATAAATACCCCCAAAAGCAGAGGCTTCTTATTATCATGACACATTGTGTGGTGGTTTTGACATGTGGGTGTCACCTTGTTCCCTAAGAACCCTCTTTTCCAATACTACAGATGCACAGTATAGCAACATTATCAAACTGCCTGATGCAGTTTAGGTCTGGTCAATGCTGTATATGTTTGTACTTTTACAGATTCCTATTAAAACCTTGCTTATAATTAGCCACCGCCTTCAGATTCTGTGTTAAGCTGTCTTTAGAAGACCTCCCACCAAAAAGCATCCACTCTTCCTATTACTTGTATCTTTGAAGAGTGCCTGGAGCAGAATATGTCAACCTAAGATACACATTGTGACACTTTAGGGGTTGTTCAAAAATCTCTCCCAAGCCTAAAGTTTTTTTTTTTTTAAATGCTTCAGGGTTTATTCCTCACTTAGTGAAATCCCTTTGACCCATACAAACTGATTGTACTGGTTTCAGGGCATTAACCCCCTTTCCAGCTTATTTGTAATCCTTTTATCTTTTACAAGGTAGCAAACAAATTCAGAGCGCATATGAAATAGCTGCAAATGCAATTGACCTTGTGCTAACTTGAACTTCAGTTTCTATAGGGAAGCAGTGTGGAGTAGCGGTTAGGACTCTGGACTCTTGACTGGAGGGGCGTGGGTTCAATCCCAGGTGGGAGGATGCTGCTGCTGTACCCTTGAGCAAGGTACTTTACCTAGATTGCTCCAGTAAAAACCCAACTTTATAAATGGGTAACTGTATGTTAAAATAATGTTATACAATTGTAAGTTGCCCTGGATAAGGGCATCTGCTAAGAAATTAATAATAATATACAACACCCTTTCTTTTGACAGATTCTTTGGGGGGATGACTAATGTCTGATTTCACTGAGACCAATTAGCACTAGTCTGGGACAACCTAATGGTACCTAGGGTAAGGTAATTCCTGATTAGTGCTCATCGGGTCTGCAAAACCAGCTGTTTAATAATAATATGCTATGGTGCTGCTGCTGAGAGATAGGAAGGGAGGCAGCCACTGTATTCTACACCAATAACTCCCTTCAGCTTTTTTTTTCTTTTCTAAATCCGGATCAATTCTAACTCCTGTTGACATCGGTTCAATACAAGTCGATCCTCACAATAAGATACCCGGCATGTATGTGTGGAATTAGTGGGGAGAATGGAAAATGTGTCATAGGATTATTTTTTTTTTTTTAAATCAACAGCAGTTAGAAACACTCACATTTGATATGAAATAGAAAGACTACTGTTAGTGATATTGATTGAGCTCATGTTGCTCAGGACCACTGAGTGCTGATCAATAAATACAGACACAGACGTCCCTGCATCTCTCGCATTCGGCTTGTCCTTTTTGAATAAGCTGTTTTTACAGATGGGGCGTGCCAGTTAGTCGGTGGCGTACATTGTGTGTTTTGAACACAAGTGTGGTAGAGGTCTGTGAGGTAGCACAAACAATGGAACACATTTGTCAACTAGCAATAAGTGGTTAAAGTCAGCTAACTGTCCAGAAACTGAAAGCAAATGCAGAAAGAGAATAACAATAATGAAGGGGGTGGGGGATTCTATTGCACCAGAGAGTCACGTTGCTATTAGGATACAACACATACTCCAGTTACCTATAATAAAAGTCTTGTCTAGACCTCGGAAATACTGTCTAGACCTGAAAATAATGTGTATATTTTAAGACAATAATAGTTATGTACAGAGTCCTGGAAAGTGTTGGACAATCCGTGCTGGTTTGTAGCGCTTGGGGTGGGACATGTGTTGCCTCTTTCACCCCACTCATAATAGATAATCGTCTTTGAATGCATGCACATTATTTAATGAACAAATCATTTCACATGAGCAGAGGTATCCTAAAATGTTAGCCATTTTCCAGGAGTGACAAACAACTCAAGGACAGACACTTTGCAGGATGCTGTACATGTGCTTCTTAATATAAATCTACTATTTATTCCCTATATGATTATTTTTCCACCTGATTACTCGGCTGGTGAAATCATCCAGAAGTTTCTGTTCTGTGAACAACTGCAAGCTTTCAACAACGTGTCACATCATGTTGGGGAATAGCTATGTGTCATGTTAAAGAAGACATGCAAATCCCAAAAGTTTATACTGCCGTTTAAGCTGTTGCTAATACGTTTGCCTTGCGCCCAGATTTAGGTTTTCCATTCAGCAAGACATTATGATGCAACGCATTGCTGGTGTTACCAGATACACTATGTGAGACCAGTAGTAATTCTAAACATTAACCAGTAGTAACAACTCCAAAGCAGGGAGAGACAGCCCACTTTCTCAACCTTCATTTCCACAGAGTCTGTAATAAACAAGCAATGAACGACTGGCATGGTGCATGACTTTGATATTTAAATAGGAACTCTCCAAGGTATCTGTGACTGCTGCTCCCGTTTACATAGAGAACATTACATGTGTAATGCAAACATATCTGATGGGACTGATATAAGCGGTAACCTTGAAGACAGCACATCTGCTTTGGTGCCAGGTACAACACTGAATGCCAATGGCCATTAATGGAGTTTAACTATGAAGCACTCCTGAGAATGAAAGACTGAAAGTCGTACTACAGCTTATGATACATCAGGGGAACAATGACAGAAGAAGACTATTATACTTGTATCCAATTATCATAGTTAAAACACGGTATGCTTACCTGCAACACATTTTAGGAACTCTTCAGTTTATTTTAAATTGCAAACTATAACCTTATAAAAAGTATAATACCTAACAGCTGCTATAAACAATCTTCCTTAAATTATAATCTGCATTATTGTGGTTAACAGTGTACAGGTGACCAATAAACAGACACTTATAATCCAGGTGCAATTTTGTTTAATGATTTGTAATTCCAGTGCCTGATAGCAAAAAAAAACGTGAATAATAAATGATGCTAATTAATACAGCGGCGTGTATTACTTTATTTATAATCCCTGGGTTTGTTCTGAAATAATAGTCCCGTTCTTTATACACCCACACAAAACACAGAACACATACACAAGTCAGTTAGTGAGAAAATTAGTGCTCGTGGTGCAATACAGTTCTCTGTGATACAAGTGCAGTGATGTTGTCCGGTTTGGTGCTGGCTTTGGCAACAGCTCCGGATCATGTTAGCCGTACACGACAGTACAAACAAACAAAAACACTCACATTTTCACCAGTCTCCTTTTAGGTTTGTTTTAACCATTTACAAAAAGAACAGATCACATTACCTTGTCCCCTTTTTATACCGTCACTCATGACCCCTCGGTCAACGAGTGCACCCGCTCCTCCAGTCCGCGGATGCCATGCCGTTTCCTGTCCGGATCATTGGTTTCGTGTACCGTAGCTCTGCCCCCTTTCTAGATGGCTGACTTCTACTTAACCCTAGGAATGAACTGTCGTGCCATCCAGTCCAGGGTACTCTGTTCCCTTTACACAGAGCCCTCGCAGGGAGGGAGGGAGATCTAACACCAAGAATCATTCGATCTCTATCACAATTATACATTTATAAACTTCAGATTTGTAAACTTTATAAATGTCAGGGTATGCATTTACATACTTACATAATACATTATTCTTGCCATCAGTGCCCCAGACTACTATTATCTGCAGGCTTGGTAGTCCATTGGTTAAAGAAAAAGGCTTGGTACCAGGAGGTTCACAGTTTAAATCCCGGCTCAGACTCACTTTGCTGGTTCCTTGAAATTCGTATTAATGAGAATTGACTGTATATATGCTAAACAAGTCTAACTTAAATGACAAAGTTAATCATGAAAATAAAAAGCTCACTTTTCAGGAGCTGCATGGCTCGCTTGAGTGATTTTTACAGTCAGCTTTTCAGCCCTGCTTCTTCAGAGATCTGCAAATCTGGTTTGAACTTGAAAAAAAAAAGTATCCAAGAAAAATCACATTTTGCATTAACTAATTACATTCAAACCATGAAGAAGTTAACTACTTTTTAAAAAGAAAAAAAAGAAAGAAATGCTAATGTTACAGTCTAACATCTACAAGAAAGAATCAATTCAAGTGACAATTCTGACATTGCTAGTTTATTTTTTCAAGGCTCTATGGATTTCACCTCTGGTAAATTAAAACAGCAAGTCACACAATTTCACACAGCAAGTCACGCAAATGAGTGATTGCAAATGAGTGATTACAAATTATTACTTATAGATCTCTTAGTAGCCAGTGGGTGTTTTCAGTGTTTGGGGGGGGGGGGGGGGGGGGGGGGAATGCAGTTGTTCGTGCTTTGTTCTCCCACCATTATGAAGGCGTGTACATACGGTTTAACACATGTCGGGGATTAAAAAGGTCTGAATGTAATATGAAATGCATCTTTTGTGTATGTGTTTTGTTTATTTTTGGAAAGTGATGTTTTGCAAGTTGCAATATAGTATATACTGTACATCACGTATGGCTCAGTTGAATCAACATGTATTTGATTTTATATATTTTTTAAAGTTTATTTATTATTGCCCCTACTCAGGAGCACATTGACAAGAAGATTTTATAGTTACTGAACTTAATTGCAGCACTGTGAGGTGAAAATTACCATGACAAATGCATAATTACGGGACATTCACACAGGCTGACAAATATATAATTATCAGACAATACACATGCTCTCTGTCAATAAAAATGTATTTGGTCTTGTTATAATGGCAGATTATAATTGAGCCAATTATTTTTCCACTTTTCTCATTTTAGACAAACACAAATGGTACTGTTAAATTCATTCTAAATAATTGTTGACATACATTACTGTTTTAAACCCCAGCTACATCACACTTGTCCCATGTCTTAGTCATCGTGTTAGCATATCTGTGATGTGAAATCTTTGATTTTAAGTGTTCCACATCAGTCTCTCAGTTCCCAATCTCCCTTCTCTTTGAAACCTTCTTGTCACTGAAGTAAATGTGCATGCTTAGGGAGCCAGACCATATATATAAACTGCATACGTATATACACACATACACCTGCCTCCACTATATTCCTATCGGATGATAATAAAATTGTTTATCTGTTCACATGACTTCTAAATATTAGCTGTTTAAAGCTACTTAAAACATTTACTTCCATTCTGCAATTTCCCTATTGTTTTTTTAAGATTCACCTGTAATGGTGTCAGTTCTCTTCACTAAAACTCTTTCAGACACACAAAAGACTCTCAGATCTAAATAAATAATTCTTTAGACCAGAGCAGACTTTGAAGCTGGAGCATTTTATTTTTAATTAGAATCAATCAGTGTCGCTGTACTGAAATGCAGCAACAAGAGCACACTCTTCAAGATGTGGCCATTGATTCAAATGGTATTCTGCACTGAAATGGGCATTTGTAAATATTTATTTTTACACAAGGGAAAAGATCATGATCTTAAATTGGTTTGATCTGCCTAAAACGTCATTGTGTGCAGTATTAAAATGTAGATAACCTTTGTTTTAAAATCACATTTTTCACAGAAAATTGTGATTGACTGAAATACTAGAACAGAGCAATCTAAGCAGTGCAGAAGAAAAGTACTACTATTTCCAGTCTTGCCTGTGTGTTCATGTGCATGTGGACTGGGCCTTGATGAACTCATGCAGTCTGTAATCCAAACTCCTACTCCCACTGCAATATACATTGATATTGCTCTACTGCCAATGGAAACAAACAGGACTGACTGATTTCAAAAGGTCTGAATCCCAGTGGAAAATGGGATATAGGAATAATACAGCAGTGTTGTCCCACAGAATGATGTTAATTACTACTCTCAGATTTACATTCCATTGCTCATAATTTTCTTGTTAAATTTAAGTTTTTACAAAATGCCAACGAGCCACAGTAGGTGCATTTTTTGATTTACTGTACTGTAGCTATAACACGACTACAAGCAGAAACCAAAGGGTGCACTTTTAAATGTACCTCCAGGGAATTGAACATCCCAAACAATGCTTCAACAGCAAGCCAAAATTAATTTCATGTCATTTCTCTATTGTTAGTAGTGCACAGCAATTACATTAAACTGTTTCTAGTGTTTTTTTTTTCGTTTCCTCACAATACCTAAGACTGATTTATCCTACTTCCCCCTGTGGATACAACCTGCTTGGGTTTATTTGTTCAGTCCAAACTCCCAAATGAGACATTGATTTTACATTATATACTTCCATTATTCAGTTCGCGTTTTATAACTTTTTTCCTAAAAGCCCCGTGGTAAGGAGAGTTGACGAAGCACAATATGATTCCTTTTAAATTATTGCAACATACACACACCATGGAAGTGAGCAATATTGTAGAAATGTGCTCTCCAAATCTGAGGTGCTTTCAAACAATGTTCAGAGTTCCATTATGCGAATCATATTTACTCTTCTGTTGGTGTACTTGTGGCAATTATCCATTATAGTATGGACATAAAGAAGCTTAATGCATTTTTTGTTAAAATTGCACAAGTATGTTTTTCATCTCAACTAATCATTTAGTAAGCCTGGGAAATAATCCCCAATGCTGCAGTAACGTTATGTAATAATAGAGGATAAGAGTACTAAGGTATTTTTTCGGCAAGAAATGTATTATTAATTATATGACACATGGGTGGCTGACAATCCCTTTAGAATTAACGTCAGAATACTTTTGTCCCACTATATGCTCTTTCTACCTATCTGCTTAGTTATCTTTACAAGGCAGTAAAGTGACCAGTAAGCATGTAGTCATGCATGACGGGTTGTGTAAGAACATTTAAAGGTATAACCGTGCTGTCATTTTTTTTTTTTTTTTTTTTGCTGCTGTATTTATTTGAATGTATTTTTTAAAGGAAAGAAAGCTGCCCAAATGAGACACATTGTTAAAAACCTTGTTAAGTTGTATGGTTATGGTCCACAGTGATTTATGCTTTTGTGTGGCCACTGTAATTCTGTCCTTGAACCCCTACCTGAGGCTGTAAATATAAGTGAGCTTGATAATGTACATGCTGATTGATATAGTAACACAGTTAATCACATCTGTTTAATTGATGGCCTGGGGTGAATTTCCAACATGAAAATATTTTAATATTCTGCTTCACAATATAAACACTAATGTGGTCGTTTCCCATTTCGATAAAGAGATATAAGGCCACATATTTAGGTTAGGTGTTTACTAGCCTGCAGCATCACAATTGCAATTTCCTGTGCTGCTCTTTGTAATTAATTGTGTAAATATGCAAGTATAACTATGTCCCTTACAAAACTGCCAAATAGCTACTGCTGTATATATACTTATTAGTTATTCAATGCCAAAAAGCAGTAGAAAGTAGAGAGAAGAGAGGCAGTCAGTAGATTTCCTTCCTGACAGGGTTTACATTATGATATCACTGACAGTATGTCTGAGACTCATCAGTTACTCAATGTATCAAAACATCACATTCATGCCTTTGTAGTAGTCTTAATGGAAAAAGCAATTAGCATTTTTTTCCCTCTAGCTTGCTGCCAAATTGTTCTGTCACAACAGGCACTCTTTGTAAGGGAGTTAGCCAAAAATGTGTCCCGCCATTTTGGAAAGCCAACTGGCAAGTTAAAGATTACAGACTAGAAGAACTACCATATAGTCCACATAATAGTCTTTATTATCTACGCCCATACTGTAACAAAAATGCATTAATTATTTCTTAGGGGCTTGAGCAGAATGGTACAACCCAGAGAGCCATGGCTTTTGCCATTTTTATTTCACTTAAACACGTTAGTGATTTAGCTTAGGCATTGTATTAATTTATATACATTCATATGATTGATTAACCTATTAAGTCGACCTGTTTCATAGTAAAAAAAAGGCCTGGGAATTAAGATTCAGTACATAGTTGAGAGGTGCTGATAATAAATGAAATACTTTAGAAGTGCATATGTTTATATGATATACTATTATACTATAGTATTTTTGGGGGAAACATTTGCTGTTGGTAGCCATAAAACAAATTGTTTGAGAACCACTGTTAGTGTAGGGGTAGGAAACTCCATTCCTGGAGTCCTGTTCCATTACAGGTTTAATAGGTATACTGTAATGAGGTGTAATTAAAGTTATTTGTGACCTGGTGAGAGGCTTAATTGGTTCAATTTAATTAAGGGCAAAGCCTTTGGTTGGAACTGCTGGATGATTGTGAATCAAATGTCCTCATTTTTTTTTTCCACCGCTGCCAGTAGAAAATAACATTGCACTAGATGGTGCTGGTTCTAGCAAACTTTATAGACCCTTTGGTTGTTAAAATGTCACTTGAAGCTATTTACTGTGCTCTTAAATCCATTACATGAAATATGAAAACTACTTTAATGAAATGGGGCTCTACTTCAGGACCCTGGAGAGCACCCTTACAATGCTGGCAGCTTATACTTTGACAATACTTTGAACACATTTTCTGGCTTTTTGCGAGTGCATTATTATATGTTATAATGTAAGTGACTAATTTTAAAGCACTGCTTTTTAAATGAATGCAAAGACATAACACTTATCTGTTACGACAACTCATGGTCCCCATATAGCCTCTGAAACACCGTTTTTGTTAGTTTTCTATCCTAGAATTAATCAGCCCTCCTGGGACCTAATCTGCATCCAACAGCTGGGGGAGATTTGAGGCATGCCACTGCACTTGAAAACAGGTTGCTTGGTAATTGCACAAGGTGATTTTAATTAATTTGAATGGTTTAATCGTTGTAATTGTTTAATTAAATTAACTTATGTATCTTAATGTTGATATCAAAAAAATGTTTTAAAAAAATTAATAGAGAGATGTGACAATAAGTATGTTCCTGAGAAAGTGTAGCAATGGAATGTGTTGCAGGGTGAAGCTGTAAGTGTGTGGCTCACCTGAGCTTTGAAAACAGGGTCTCCTGGCCAAATATTCAAAGCTCAGTGTAGGAGGTTGTACATAATAATAATAATAATAATAATAATAATAATAATAATAATAATAATAATAATAATAATAATACATAAGTAAATGAAAAATTGTAGAGCACCAAATGGTATTCAGACAGGTCATGGGCATAGCTTTTGCTCGTGCTTGATTTACCAAGTAAGTCACAAGGGTCACGTCAATACAGAAATATTTATCTCAGAATTTCAATTTTTTTTCCCATGTGTCTTTAATGAGCCAGCATAATATTGAAAGCAACGCTTCACTCCATGTACTGTAATGTAGTGTACAGTATGTGGGGCGTTTATGCTATTTTCTGAAACTGATATAAGTTGGGATGAAAATAGTCGTATAACTTGTCAATTAATATTTACCTGGAAGGTGATACAGTAATCCGGTATCAGTAGGGTTATACTCAGAATATAGTGGCATTACCAGAAGTGATATTCAGTGGCTTTAATTAAATTAACTCTTATCTGCTTTACCAAAAGATAACTGATTAAATTGTTTCAGTGTCTAATACTAAAAATGTGCTAAAAAATAGTCATTCCTTGGCATTCAAATGTCACTTCACAATTTCTAAACCCGGTGTTTTATACAGACATTCGTAGCATAACTGAAAAAAGTGAATACTGTATCTATACAGTAATATAATATCAATATACATACACCTGATTCAGTTTCTGTTCTGCTGTTTTGAGTTTTGACCTTCTATACTGCAATAGCAGTCTGCAATGTTGAGTATAGTTCTTTTTTGGGCCTCTATAGAGGTCTGCAGAGTTGAAAGAGTTCAGTATTGCCTTTTTGCTTGGGGTGTTATTACATTTGATTATAATGGGAATCTCAGTTAACTGCAACATGTATTGTTCTTTGTAGTTTCTCTTACTTGTCTAATTCAAGTAGCATTGAGAAAAATAATTTGGTACAAGCATCGCTTAAACCATCCTTCCGTCAAACATATTCAACACTAGACACAAAAGCACAACACCCTGTAATCTGAGCTCTCGCCTGGGTGGTGCCACTGCAGTAACAGTGCAGGTGCAATCGCAATATGCTATTTTTTTTTGTTATTGTTGTATTGTGTACATAAACTGACAAATCTAGTGTAAAAATAACTTAATAGTATTATATCATCATCAGAATTATATTCAATTTCTATCCATTATGTACGCTATTTAAATGTTAGCCTCCAGCTTCTACTATGGAACAACAGCTATCCCACAAGTTAACATAAGCTTGAGATATTGTGCACTGCTGAGAATTTCCATACAGTATGTCATTGGCTCAGTGTGACTCAGTAAGAATGGATTAGGGATTCAACTGCAACTGTTTTGGTATTTTAAAAATATTAATAACATGAAAGAATAAGCTTATCCCGGCATAGCCTTCATAAAATAAATAGCATGTAGTCTAGGCTGTTGGCCCCATATTGTACTGTGTTTTTGTTCTCAGTATAAAAGTAATTCATGGGGAAGCAAGCATACTCATTTCCTATCCTCCTGAATTCTTTCTATGTTTTTCATTTCCTAAATGTTCACAGTTTACATGACCCCATATTATACACACCATCAATATGAAATGTCAAGTCCTTGCATGATTTAAGTCCTCTATTACACAATTAATTCAAAAATGTTTTTTTGAGAATACCATTGCAGAGGAATACCGATAGGTGTCTAGCCATTGCATATGCAGATTGAATTTGTTATTTTCTAGGAAGTAAACAGTGAATGGACATTTCACATGGATGTCCTACATATCCACGCTTCATTAAGCCACTAAAGTGTTCCAAGTCATTTGGAATAAATGTGATCTGATCCAACAGCATTGTACCTGTTAAATCAACAACGGACTTAGATGTGGCAAAAAGCAATTTCTTTTGTCACATAGTTTAGTAATATGTCACACAATAAGCACAATATTTTGACACTTAATTTCCATGTCATTAGAATGTCATAAATTATTATACCTCCAACCTCCACAAAAAATAGAAATCTGTTAATTAATCTGAACATTCTCTTTAAACTCCCAGTACACATTCTAAGTTTACTGCTAATTTTAAGAGTGGTGCTTTTGAATTACTACTTGTTTATTCTTCCATAGATTAATTTATTTACTTTACCAACAGAAAGCAAAAATGGTTGAAAATATGGTTTGTTTAAAACTACCTACTGTACAGTGGTGTACCCTTTGGGATCATCTCCGGTACTACATCAAAGCACGTGGTAGCTGGGAGCAAGTCCAAATCTACTCTATACTTTTATTTTCCCAGCAGTGTGCCTGAAAGCTTTTATGGACTTAAAACTCCCCCATGGCGACTGTATTAACAAACGCTCCTGCATTGATAGAACTGATTATTTTCAGTGAAAATTCTATATATATATATATATATTTTAGCTCAAAGAGCCAGCTGCCGATATATATAAAAAAAGAAAACATGTTTAGGAACCTTTCTTGGTTAATGTAAACCACATCTGCTTTCTTTCAAATTAAGTATTGTCCTCATGCCATGATACATAATTAGGGCCAGCACGTTTGTATTGTTAGTTTAAGTGTTCCAGCATGTTTGTATTGTTAATGTAAGCATTCCAGGTACTTTATTTCTTAAAGCCTTTTCAGCTCAATGGGTTTTACAAACACACTTTAAGTGGAAGCTTTGAATCAAGTTTAACATCACTTTAACGTGAGTACTTCCAGTAGCACTGGCAATACAGGAATTAAAATGAAGTTCATTATTGTCATGCAAAGTGGAGGAAGCTCCATTACTTTTTCCTAATCAAAAGCAGACTCTTAGATTCATGAGTCTTGTCTCAATTTGCTACCACTGGGAGCTTCTAATAAAGATTAATTCCACACTAATTTCTCCTGTACGTTTCTAATGAGGCTTGTACCCCTCTTTCCTCTTAAGTATGGTCTCCCTGGGGGGCCTAGAATCCCAGAAAACGAGCAACACCAACTTCTATTCTAGTGGAAATAACAATTGATATTGTTGCTGCTTCAGTTGATTCCCTGAAGTCCTCCTTCACAATCTCCAGGGTATTACTCTTTAGTAGGATGGTTTCAACAGCCCTCGGCCCCATGCTGTATGTTTTTCCTAATGTTTATGCGCTGGTAGGTTTGCTCAGCAGCAGTTTACCCTCGCTACTGAACACTGAAATGACATGATAAATTGCTGGGAGTTACACGCATTTGTGGTCACATCCACTGTGCGGATGCAATGTGTTCACCAGCCAGGATCTTCTGAAACATGCTGCCAGCAACTCTGCAGGATTATTCATTCACTGCCAATCTCTTCTGCGATGGAGTCATATGTGTTAAAAATGCAGATTGTTTTGTTTTTTTCTCAAAATAATTATTTGCATAAAATGCATCCACTCTAACCAGGGGTGCCAGATGTATGCCAGATCACACGAGATCGCAGATCTGGTAACTTTTTGTCTGACCGGTGAGAATTATAAAGTTTACAAATGATGAACTATGTGAAAAAAAACTACTATAAAAAAACACGCTTTCCTGTTTCAGGAATAGAATGACAAAAGTGCACTGTAATGGTACATTTTAGGATGTGACATCTAAGGAAATTACTTATGTTTTTTACTCTTAACAACAACAGTGTTGTTGCTCCTGTTCATCAGATTAGTTGGCCGCTACTGGTACTGTTCAAACCTGAAGATTATGTTAAAACGTGGCTTGGCAAAGGTCGGCATGCCGATACCAATAACAAGGCAGGAAACCAACAAGCAGATGTGAACCTGAAGCATATATATGGATGCTTCTGTAAATCAAGGTCAGTACATTAGGTCCATAAACAAAAATTCAATCCCTCTTTCTTAATTATAGGATCCGGTAGGTTTTTTTAAATAAATGAACCCCTGACAAAGGGTCTCTCAAATATTGTTTTTGTTTCCATGCACTGAAAAAAAATAAATAAATAAATAAATCAAAACAGCATGTCAGTAAATTCATCTTTTCCATGTCCATATTATATTATAATGTATATAATGTGCTGTGGTGGCCAAATTATTGCCTGACTTTTTTTTTCAATGTTTCAGTGCAGAGACAATAACTTTACTCCAAACAGCAGACCATCTATAATGCATATATGTACAATATATATATATATATATATATATATATATATATATATATATATATATATATATACTGTATATGTTGATTTTGGTCACTTTATTGCTGAATTGGTGTGTGTATATTTGCACTGTGTGGTCCAGTGTTTAAAGAAACAGGCTTCTAACCAAGAGGTCCCCAGTTCAAATACCAGCTCAGCCACTGCCTCACTGTGTGACCCTGAGCACTTAATCCATGTATCGGGCACCAAGTGTAAAAATAAATTGATATTTTAACAATTGATTTCATGTAAATCGTGTATTTTTTCCTAGATTAACCAAAGAAAATCCTGATTTAGCTTAATACATAAATGTTAACAAACACATTCTTAAAAGTTTTGAAATGTGTACATGTGTTGGCATTGTAGTATGTAATAGGGGGCGTTGTGATCCAGTGGTTAAAGAAAAGGGCTTGTAACCAGAAGATTCCTGGTTCAAATCCCACCTCAGCCACTGACTCATTGTGTGACCCTGAGCAAGTCACTTAATCTCCTTGTGCTCTTTCAGGTGAGATCTTGTTGTAAGTGACTCTGCAGCTGATACATAGTTCACACACCCTAGTCTCCTATCTTGTAAAGTGCTTTGTGATGGTGGTCCACTATGAAAGGCGCTATATAAAAAAATTATTATATGCAGGCATTCACAATATTCATATAATGAATTAACCTACAGCACTGGTAAGCGGAGTATAAAAAAGTTAAATCTTCTCACAACAAGTAACGTGCGGATGAAACTACCTTAAGACAATATATACAAACTGGCAAGCCAACCATGTTCTGGTTTCTTATTAGATGGCGTGCATGGAAAACAGTACTTTTCACTTCACTATTGAATGGGGCTGTGGGATCCTGCAGCTTTGAGACATCATATAGGAGCCCTGGCATGACTCAGGGTACTTGGCATAAGACCCTTGTCATAGCACCCAGGGCACTTGGCATCTAATCCAATATATGTATAGTTTTTGGCATGAAAATAGTTCTTATTAGGCAAAGAGAAATTATTCCTGGCAGGTGGGCATGATAGCACCATGTATAGTGAGACTCCAGCCAATAAATCTGTCCTTGAAATAATTGTGCTCATGTCTACTGTTTTTTTTTTTTTTTTTTTTTAATTTATCACTTTACCCTGCTTGGTTCCTATTAATCTTAGGCAGGACTAACAGATTAATCTCATGATCTGTCTGCTGCTCTCTGTCTAGGACCAGAACACATGTAAAGCCATCAAAGTAACTTCCATGTACAAATTGAGATAATGGGGACAAATGCTAGCTCCTGATTTTTTGGTTGAGCTGTGCCTAAGCAAAAAAAGATAAAATCACAGAAATGTGTTTTTGACAGTTGTATATGTTATATACAGCATATGCAACAGCTCAATGGCACACAACGTTTTGCAAGAGTAACTGGTAAAAAGACCAGTTTAACATGTCCAGAAACAGCTTCTTCTGCAATAACTTTCCCACTAAAACTGAAGTATTGCACATTTTACAAATGCCTACCTTTCTCCCCAGATCAAGGAAGTGAAACATAATTGAGGCTGTTGAGTAAATTACAAGACCCACCCCCCCCCCCCATTCAGAAGAAATGGTCAGATTAATATTACCATATCTGCACTTGTCAACAGATAGGAGGCTGTTTAAACTGAAGACAAAAATAGGGATTATTATTAATAATGGTAAATTATATTCCTAGAAGTAAAAACTGGTACAGGACTATGGAATTAACAGGTTATTTGACAAGAATTGATCCAATAAATGCACTGTCATTGCACAGATATAGAGCCCCAAGCATGAGTTTTTACCCATATTATTTAACACATACCCCTATTATAACAATCCATAATACAACAATAGATACATTGTCTGCATATTTCCTATTCACTTTGCTTGTTTTATCCATGTTAACCATGTTTTATCACGCTTATAACATGTTTTTAAATGTATTTATCAGTGTTTTAACATGATTCCACTAGTTTGAATACATTATTCTGCTGTGCTTTTACCATCATATACAGTACCACAGTAAACATTTTAAAAATGATATAGCGTGCAAGCGTCCAGTTACATCTTCTGTGGCTACAAAGCTTTAAAGCGCCTGCCCATACAACAGTTCTAAAGATCTCAAGCAAAAGCCAAGGGGCAGAAGTTAACAAATATGCATTTCTTTTTTTACAAATAGATAATCAAGTTTGTTTTTTTTGTAAATAGTATTTGTGCTCTGCAGTAGAACACTCATCACAATCTAGCAGCTATTTGGTTTTACAGATTGTATTGCTAAACCACGACAAATCTTTCTTTCAAGTGGATTGCATTTTCATGAATGTCCGGTGAAGAATTTAAATGTCAATTGTAAAAATACATTATGAAAGAAGGAGAAAATGAAAATACCCCGAAACAAATAAATAAAATCCTACTGCATTCGCTGATGTTTTTCTGTACAGTATAAATTCAGCTTTCAAAATAAAATATGCCAGATTAAACACGCAAGATGACAAGTCTGTGATTGTGAGGGTGGATGTAATGAATTTATTTATTTATTGTCATTGAAAGTGAATTCTTCTACACTCTACATTTGGTGGAATTGGTTTGAATGGAAACTGAGGCAAGCTAATAGTCACCACAAGAGTAATAGAGTTTTAAAATATTCTCTGTATCATAAATACCTCGTTAACATGTTATTGTTGCATAATTACTATTTAAAAAATCTAAGTAACTAGTTGAAGTTGTATTTCAGATCAATCTTTTACTTAGAAAAGCTGTACACTGCGTGTTTTAATAGGTTAAGTAAATTGAAATTTACCTATGATTGTATGTTCGTTTTATAAATATATTTGTATTCATTATCTCATTTCCATACCATTGAGTTTTCGAGGCAAAAAACCACTGTACTTTATAATGTATTCCTTTGAATTTAAGATGCACTTTTTGAACCATTTTCTGCTTCTCACAAATAGCCTGCATCTTAAATTCAAGTACAGTATAGTGATGAATGCATTAAAATCACCAACAAAAGACGTGACTACCCAAGTACACAAACAGCAACGTGACTAACCGCCGAGAAAAGACAACAAATACGTCTGCCCGAATACACAAGCAGCAACGTGACTTACTGCAGAGAAAAGACAAACCAAAATGTTACTGCCCAATCTCCAATCATCCATGTTATACAGACAGCCATTTTCAAAGAAGTGTCATTAGCTTCCTGAGGAATACCAAGAGAAGCTCAGCGTTTCTAACAAATAGTACAAGCTTGGACAGATCGGAAATGCTGATCAGACCGTTGTATTTTTCGTCATGCCAAGCAATACCACAGTTCACAAATTGGGAGAAAAACAGGTTCTGACTGTTGTGTCTGCAATGCGGTCAATGCTGATTTGGTTGCTGGGTTACATGTTGCCTGATGTTATGGAGTGTCGTGTTGTGCTTGCTGTTACCAGGATGCATGATGCCGTAAGTGAGTGGTGCTGTGTGTACGATAGAGACGCCATCTTAAGTATTATACAGTATGCAGTACAATAAACAAGCTCCGTGGTTAATCTACAACAACACTGTTTCATGTCAGTTTTGTACGATACAACAGCACAACTGAGGTGGTATCTTTGTAAATGCATATTTATATGCTGTGTTTTTTGTTTTTTTTTCCCTTGAGGGTGTTAAATTTGGGCTGCGTCTAAATTCAAGGGTGTCTTAAATTCGAAGGAATACGGTGTGTGTATATTATAAAGAATTTCAGCTTTAGTTCTTCAATTTTTTTGTTTGCAATGTGACAAGGTCTTTGCCTTGGAGAGGCCCAGGCCTTAGTTGCGGTGTTCTATCACGTCAGAACTCCATAAAGATCAGATAGTGTTGACTCCCACCCAATAAATAAATCATGCATTTCAATATATTTACATCAAAACAGTTTCTCCCTCAATATGCCCATCAGCAAATATTCATCTTCACAGACATAGAAACACAACTTCAAAAACACTATTGACACAATGCAATATCAATATTTCAAGGATTTCTGTTTGTTTTTGAAAAACAACTTCAGTAGATAATTTTGTCAGACTTTGTATATATTTTCAGGTTAAATAATATATGTTTAGGTTAAACAACAACACATGGATTTTTTGTTTCTTACTGAGCAATGATGTAGATTCAAGAACAGGGATATTACACCGTTCTTGTAACCACACAAGTGGTGGAGCTACCTGCCTATTCAATGCCCTCATGAGTCACATGAGGGGGTTAAACTGAACTGAGCAGAGCAGAGTCTAGTGAATGCAGCAGGTTGTGCCATCAGGAATTCTGGGTTTCAAAACAACAACAAAACTTGTAAACTGGGTTTCAAACTTCTGATAGCCTTTCCAGCAAGAGATGTCATGGGTTGAGGTTAATATATTTCAGAAGAATCTGTTTTATCCTGTATGGCTTGTGTTGTTTGTAACGATATACTGTAAGCACTAATACGTATAATCATACTTGATCTCAGATCTATACCTGTATTCTATAATAACACTGCGTTTATTATTTGTATTTGCGAAAAGAGGAATTAATTTTACATTGAATTCCAATGAAGTCATAATTAATTGATGATAAAGGAAGTCATTATTTTACAACAGCCTTTTTACAACCCTTGTTAATATCAACTAACAGGTAAAACGGTTCTTAGACTGAAGCAACCTAATTATCAGGATTCTAAAAGTAAACGGTAGTAACATCTGTTGTTTGTAAACCAATATGCACAGTGTCACCAATACTGTCATGTTACCTGGAGCATTGAGAATGATATGGAAAGAAGTTGTGGTACAAATGGTACCTACCTAAAGGACTGAGATGTCTCCAATTGATCGAAGGCTCTGGTCTCCCATTAGCTAAACACCTCAGGGTCACGTTGCTGCCCTCATTAACAGTGATGTCTGAAGAAATGTTGAAGATCATTGGAGGAACTGGAAAAGACAAGCACATTGTCAATTTGTATTATCGCAATTAGAAAAACCTTCTTCTTCTTCTTCAATTTGGTGTTGTTATCTCAGAAACAAATTTGATTACACAGTTTGCTTAAAAAGCATGTTAACGTAAACGATTTCTAGTTTTTTTTCTTAAAAAGAGGCTGAGATCATTGTGGTGAATGTTTTATACAGGGATATAAAAAGAAAACGTTTTATAGACTGTAGTGCCATCCCCTGGTTGAATGTTGTAATTGCAGCAGGGATCTTAAAGGGAAGGGAAGATCACAACCCTGGTTAAATCGTTTGGCCGCCTTATACAACTGAAACAAATATATAGCCCCATACAGTAAATAAGTCATGTTGTATACCTGATGAAAATACAAGCATACCCCCAATATATTCTGCAGCGGATTTAGCATTACTGCTTCCATGGTTCAATGGATAGCACAGGGTTCAGAGTTCAGTTATGCAGAACTAACATCCTGCAACGTCATTGGAATTAACAAAAGTGGGAATGAAACAAACACAAAAGGATTTCAATTTTAAATGCCCCAGGGAGAGCACTGTTAAATTGTCTATATTTTAGGACAGTTTCATAACACTATTGACAAGGTGCATCACACAGCTGAGTTACCTAACCTATCCAGATAAGCTGTTATAAAATGGGCTGGAGGATTCTAATACAACCGATGTCAAGTGATTCCTTTTATGAAGTGTGTTTCTCATAAAGCAGAAAACAGCAATGCATTGTCTAATAAGTTTCAGTGCAAAGTGTATCCAGGGGGCAGATCAATACCTTGTATTAAGGTTCTTAAAATCTTTTAAAATAATATTCTATATAACTGAGTTGCAAAAAGATACAGAATTTCCACAGTTTGAATTTCCTGCTATTATGAAAGTTGGTATGATTACATGCAGTTAAGTCATGAGTATGTATAAGTCGTTCCTGTTATTTATCTAAAGTATTTAAATACAAAGCAGGCTGTGGAACACAAGGAACCAAGCAGAACGGAAACTGTTTAAATGCTTATTAGTCAAAAGTTTAATGTTAATAAGTATGCCACAGCAGACTCCAATTTCACGCTTTCATTTATGCTTCGGTTATTTTGTTCTGTTTGTTCATGCCGAGTTTCTGCTGTCCTGTGTGTATCGACTTAAAAAAATAAATAAATACTGCTTCAGTAACTGTGACAAAAAAAGCAAAGTCTGCTGCACAGCATGCCAGAGACACTGGCTGCCAAGAATTCCAAAAGTGGTAGAGCATTCATTTAATCAAAAGTAATAAGTGGGCAAACAGTGATGTACTGTACAATAATAAATAAGCTGAAAGAATACTGTTTGAAGTGACCAGCTTTGAAATAATCCACGGTGCTTTGTTTATTACATTTTACAGGATTAATGAATGCAAAAATACTCTCTTGCTCGGGAATCAACAGAAACTAGGGAAAACACACCTGAAATGAATATTTCAGATATAAATATGATCCTTTTTCACTGTTAGAAGTGTATCCTTTTATATCAATATACAATATAGTGCAACCCACTAAATAGAATCACTGCTAACTGAATCCACTGCATACTGTTCACAAAAATCCCAATAAAAGACGTATTACTATGTACTATAGAGTTTATTTTTTAAAAATGTGTATATATTTTAGTATGTACAATTGTAGGCTATAAATAAACACGTTTGAAGTGCCATTTGTGTTTGTAGTTGTTAGTTTTTATACCATGTATGTAACACTTCAATATTTATTAAGCTTTTACAATTACGATAGAACTCCCTAACCAATACACAATTTGTATATAATTAATTGTTCAGTGAATTCCTCATTATCTCTGGTACTCTTTGCTTGCCTCCACGGTAAATAAACTCAACAGGGTTAGTAGTCACCGAACACTTACAGTATCATAAGAATATTTTATATGCATACACATGTGTGAAGGTGAAAGTGTACATTGTACATAAAGTGTGGGGGGAGTCTGACAACATTACAAATACGTTTAGGCAAAATCAGTGTCAATGATCTCGATCACATTCCTAGTGGATTCCTAGTGGACTTGTACGCCTGTGCTTCGCTCTTGTGTGGATTAGACACAGGTGTTAAAAGCCAAATCTGCAGCCACCTAAGGAAACTTTATTGTAATATCTAATATGCTGTTTTCTATACCAAGATAAAAATATTTACTCTTAGGTTTGTATTTGTATAATTGAAATAAAATCTACAGTAGAGATCAGATGTCATGTATTGTACGTATCTAGAGTTCAGATTCCATTTCTTGATAGTAACATTACAGTGGGTGCAAATAACATAATTTTAACAATACAACAAACATTCTGTAAGGTTACAAATGGTTAAAATAAGGGAATAAATCTCATTCATAACCACAAGTATAGAAAAAGGCTAAAATATTTTCATAACTACAAATATTGAATTATCTAGGTAGTCTGTAAGAAATGAACTCTGGTCCTGTACACTTTCATTAATTAAAACCCTCCTTTTCCAAGTGCAAATTAACTGATAAATTATGGAAATTAACACAGATTTCCTTTTAAATTCCCACACAAACAAAAGAAACAGTCGCAAGAAGCACTGCTCGTTAAGACAGTAACATTATTTCGTAAAGCAACATAATTTCAGAAATCACATTAGCACAATTATTTAATAACGAAATAGGTATAGCGAACGCTTGAAAATGCCAAAATCAATGCTACATATCGATGTGTTGATTAACACTGGAGTTATTATCATTTACAACCTTTTGAGTGCATTTCTCGACACCAGAACAGATGAACTCCCTACTGGTTCTGTACAACCTTGTAAACAGATTACTGTTAGGGTAGGCACAGTATTCTTACCGATACCTTATTCATAGACAGTGTAGACATGTGCGGCATAAACAAGATATGTCATGAAAAACCATGACATGCGGTATTAGTGTCATCTGTGGTGAGCAGCGGAATGATAAAAAAACTCGCCTGAAGGCCTGTCCATGACTTATCCTCTAGGTAAAAGAGAAGTCATCTGATGCAGTTTGAATGAGAGGATTGCTAAGCAAAGCTGAGTGGTTATGGTTTGACCACAATGTTGTTTAAAAGGACAAGAGACACCTATTAACTTATTCTGACAAGAGACACCTATTAACAACCTATTAACTTATTCTGAATCACAAAAAATAAATTGGGAACTTGGGAACGACTATTAGACAGCATCTTAACGTTTTAATTTTGCTGTATGTTCTACGTACAGGACATCATCTGTACAGTATATGATGTACTGGCATTTTCATAACCATGAGCCAGATTGCAGCAGGGATGAAGAAACGTTTGCTCTAATCAACATTTGGGCCGACAGTTCAATCCAGAGAAGCTTGGATTGAAGCAGTTGTAACAAGCTGCTTCCGGGGCATTATTTACTTGCATCTGTCACCCAGGTCAACCCTGCTTTATCAAAAGCAGTGTGAAATCGCGTAGCCGACCTTCATGACACCAGGTCCTAACCCGGGTAGAGCATGCCAGTGTGAATGCAAGTAAAAACATAGATTGGCATATAATTTGGCGGTCCAGACAAAATGTACTTGCAGTCCAGATTCGGACCGGAGTCCTCTTATTGACTACCCTTGGTTTATGGCAGTGGTGCGCAAACTTTTTATATGACACCCCTTTACTTAGCATATATTTTGTTGTGCCCCCCACCACCTGACACTTTATATTTTAACAGGTTTTCGCTTTCCGGATTTAATGTAAATTGTGTATTTTTTCCTCGATTTAACCACAAAAAGATTGCTAAATACATAAATGCTAACAAACACATTCTTACAAGTTTTCAAAATTGTACCTTCAGATATCATTTATAAATGTTGAAAACACGTATAGTAAATTCAACAATCGTACATTCTATAAATCTGTTTTTACACTTGGCGATTAAACATAATCTGAAAAACATTATCGTTCAGCAATTAAATCTGACAAAAATCTGGGTTTGATTTGGCATTGCATGCTGCAGAGCTGCCCTTACACTCTGAGAGCCAATCTCTCCACTTCCCCGCCTCCTTTGCATACTACAATGCCAGAAAATGTACACATTTCAAAACTTTTAAGAATGTGTTTGTTAACATTTATGTATTAATCTAAATCAGAACTTCTTTTTGGCTGATCTAGGAAAAAATACACGATTTACATTAAATCCATTAAAAACACTGTTCAAATATCAATTTGAACAGTGCCCGATACATGGAAGCTGCCATTTTAGCTCGGTTGACTGCAGTGTCATTGACACTTGCCACTTCAAACATCATTTCTCCGGTTCTACAAGTCCTAGAGTGATGGTCAACGGCTCATTTGAAAGGCAAGAACTTGGACTAATTAGCTGTCATTTATATATTTATTTTCTATCCTTTAAAAAAAAAAATAATAAAAGTACATAACTGCCTTTAGTCATAGTCTCGCCCCCCTTTGCTGACACTCCGCGCCTCCCACCCCCCTCCTGGGGGGTGCAGCCCACACTTTGTGCACCACTGGTTAATGGTATGGTGGATTACAGTCTTATTATAGCGATTTTCAAATGTTCCAAATGAAAACTTTGATGTTCTAAATTAAACATGGTTTAGTTATGAGATGTAGCTACTGTTTGAATAAATTTAATAAACAAATACATAAATAAATACATACATACATAAATACATTAATAAATAACACATTTGGCTAGATTCTCCAATGTGTTATATATTCATTTATGTTATGTATTCATATCCAAACCCTTAACTAATTGTGTTTCAGAAAATAAACTAGACGTATTCCATGGATTTAAGCAATCTTGTTTCTTAATTGTTTTAAATTGTAACTGGTTTCTTTTTCAGAAGAAAAATAAACAATTTGGAGTACAAAGCTTTCAGAATCTGGCTCAACGGGAGAAATTCATAAAACCATTTTACTCCAAATGGTTACATTCTCAAAGCTATTTACTCCAAATATCACACTGATACCATTTCCTGTCAGTTTTCTAAGTAAGAGCTGAATCAAGCCAAGCTTTTTCAATTACAGCCAACTCAGTAGAGTTCAAGGAGTAGCAGAAAAAGATTTATTACCCTAAAAACCCATTTAGATTTATCTAGTGTTTTTTATCCTTAAGCTATAAAGTTTTTAACTTTTGAGGTCTTTTATATTGAAGTAGTACAATGTTTAACTTTACGGCATTTCAGATGAATGGTAAATATAACAGTGTGCTGTTACCATACAACAGCAGACATTGATAAAGTGCCTCACATTCCCAGCCGCTGCACTACTATAAGCAGAAATTCAATAAGCGCAAAGTCAAACAACTGAACAAATCAGGTTAAGACACATGTGTTACATGTTGAGATCCATGCAAATGGAACAGTTTTAATACATGAATATAAATCTTAGCTGCTGAATTGGACTTTACACTCCCGTGGAAGTGGCTGGGGACAGTTCACCTCACCAGAGGTAGAGACTTCCCAGGCTAGGTCCTTAATTAATCCATGGTTCAATAGCTTGTTATCATCAATTACTTAATTTTGAAAGATGAAAATAAGTGGTTAAGAGGATTGCAGTGGTGGTGGTCAGGCTGATTTGTTTGGCAGTTTGAATGCGTTCTGTACAGTGGTTTGTTTGTTAAAACCCTGCCTTTACACATCAAATGAACTCCTGCAAAAAAAACAAAAACAAAAACAAAAAAAAAACAGCATATTAAATCAGCACAGGGTAACACATCTTGCTAATTTATTATCATAATTAATGGAAATAGATTACTCAAGACAAACATAATGCTACACAGGAATTGTGCTCAGTACTAGTGGTTTCATTGTAGCAATCTTCTAAAGATCTGCACCAATACGCAAAGAAAGAAGACTTTTGTAGTAACTTTGACTGTTTAATAATACATTTCCTTTCTTGGCAATTCCACTCTATTCATAATATATCAAAATAATTATTTAGTCATGGCCATGACCTTCTCTTTCTATCAGATGCTTTTGCACTTCTAATAACCCAATAGCTGTCTCAAAGCTGAAAGATTAGCGCCTCTGGCTGCAGAATCATAAAGTATTCTGTAGGCACTTCGATGTCATAGTACTGATAAATGCATTCAAAAGCATCACCATTACATTACTTTTCTTTAAACAGTCTTAGCCTCCTTTTCTGGATGATATCTGCACAGAAGCTTGTTCATGAAACACACACTGCATAGTTTTTAATACACTGTGTTTCAATGACTTAATAATTGAAACATGTCCAGATGCTTTGAAAGAACTTCTGCAGCTCAATTCTTCATTACATTCAGGTCATTATCTAATTTCTAAAACAAAGTTGTAAAATATGCTTATTAAGCATTTAATAATTTCAACTTTAAAGTTGCATTCATTGCATGTACGTTGCAAAGATTATGTTACACTCTTGGTACATGCTTTTTTATCTATACTGTTTGGATGATCCATCTTTAGCCTATATTATCAACCATATGCAATGGGTCTTTATAGGACAGGATTTATTTTAAAACATTACTCAAGACTGCCATGATATGCTTTGGTTTCCCAGGGGGAGGCTAAACTCTTTGGGTGTAGAGCTTTTAACCACTACAGCACCAACATTATGGAACTTATGGATGCTCTCAATTGAGGACTTGACATATTACTTTGTCTTGTTAGTAGGATTCATTTCGCTTTTTTATTATGATTTCTCTGTAAATGTGTGTAGAAGGGGGTTGTGGATATCTGCTGCGAGACCGGAGAGATTGGCTGCAGTTGTGAGCGCCCAAAATGGTCACCCTAGTGCAGAAAGATATACACACAAGTGTAAGCAAAATAACTGTACAACACAACTAACAAAACCAAATCGGCCTACAGGAGGCTGGGCACCACTTCCACTAAAAGGCGGGTCCTGCTCCTCCTTGACCCAAACTCAGATATACTAGGGTCGGATTAAAAATCCCCGAAATGAACCTGAGTCTTTTACGTTGTGGTTATCCCCCGTCTACATCCGGTGAGAACTAGCTGCTCACCCTTGTTCAAACACTTAGTCGGCAGTGTTCTTGCATGTCTCTACCTTGACCCAATCTCTTGTCTCATTCATTCCATTCACCTCCATTGGGCAATAGCTATCAATTCAGCCTGTTTGCGTAGGTTTTTGTTGTGGTGAAAACCATTGTAGAGTGTTAGAAAATGTACTTCAGTATTATGCATAGATACTAAACACATTCTTCTTCAAGGCCAACTGCAAATCGCAAATCTGAAAATCTTCCTTTTACTGTAATAATAATTGTATTTCTATGACAGCTGTGAATTGTAACTTAAAGTACAGCCTGTAATGTAACTTATTTTCAAGTTAGAAGTCTGTTATAAAAAAAAATCTGTTTTTTTTACTCTGTTCTGAAGGCGTCTACAATACTATTACCTCTACAGCCCTCATGCTAGTGATCATGCTATTACTGTTATCAGGGCCGGATTAACCCATCACAGGGCCCCGGACAAACATACAATTCTGGGCCCCTATCTTCTTATATGAATAACGCAACACCAAACTGACTAACCTGGAATGTGTTGCCCTGCGAGAGTAAGTTCCGGGTCAGCCAGTTGTATTTTGTGTGAACACAAGTGAGATACACTGCCTCAGTCAAAATGTCAGTGCGTGAAGTTCTTCCAGTTTGCACACAATTCCATATTTGTTTGATATTAAAACATAATAATAATAATAATAATAATAAGAAGAAGAAGAAGAAGAAGAAGAAGAAGAAGAAGAAGAAGAAGAAGAAGAAGAAGAAGAAGAAGAAGAAGAAGAAGAAGAAGAATTGTTTTGGAGCCCCCCCATGACTTTGGGCCCTAGGCAGGTACTTAGTTTGCCTATGCGTTAATCCGGCCCTGACTGTTATTATTGTTGGCACATCAATATCCCCTGACACTGAATCGGAAGGTCAGGACATCCAGGGAAGACCATGGTACACACCCACTGAAAACTTTCACAGTAAATTTCAGGGACAGTTCCAATACTGTATTATGCTGCCAGGAATAATCTGGTCTTTGTGAATAGAAAGTCTGCTTTGTTAATTCAATATAACCATCTTGTTACATACATTAAAAAAAAACACGTCCCAGTAGCAATCTGCCTTCTGTCATGATGTGACTACCAGACTGCACACCAAGAATGTCTAATACCTTGCTTTTAAATCTCTGATAATACTTAATAAACATCACCTAAATTAATTTAAACATGTTTTATAAATGTCATTAGAACCCCTCCCCTCCTTTTAAGCTTGAATAAGATGTTGATAGATGAATATGTTAATTTATTTTGTATGTGCAGCCAGCCTTCCTCTCCAACAAGAGGTGTGTAGCGCATGTAAGTTGACAGATGTAGACATTCCAACTGCTTGAGGCGGTAAATCTGCAGAACTGCACAGAACCTCAGCAGTCATCTGTCTCAGAGACAGCAGGCAGAGCTGAAGGGTCTCAAAACGAAGTCATTGCGTCCTGTTGCATGATGAAAAGGGACAGTCTTTCTCTTTCTCAGCATAAAGACCTTCACCATAACCAGAGACGTCACTTTTAGATACCAAACAGTGAAAAAAAAGTGACAGCCGTGGCGATAATAAAAATAAAAGTGAATAAGATCCCTCCAAAAATAGTATTGACCAAGAGTCTATGAAAGCACAAAAACATTAAGCATGACAGTGATGATTAATTTTACCTGCAGTAACTAACCATGTGCAGTCCTGTACCATGTGGAAAAACACACCGTAAATGTACTCATAGAACTCAATTAGTGTGTGCTTGTGGAGCAATACAGTTTATGTCTTGAAAGAACTGATTTGGAACATGATCGGTAACCTTGATTCATGTACTCATCACAGCTCAAGGTTACTGAAGAAAGTGAATTTAATGAAGCTCATAATGCTGCATGTTCTGCTACAGTAAATACAAGTCTGTATACTACAGTTATTGTGCAAGTTCCCCAGGTGGAGGGTTGTACTCTTGACATTTTCTTTAATTTCAGATTCAGCTTAATAGCTCAACAACATGATGTTACAGTAAGCTGCACAAAGACTGGGGGCTTTTCATAATTGACGGGTGGCATTTCTTGATAGTTACAAAACAACAAGGTGGTGCTTGGAGTAATTTGCTTCTCAGAGCTGTAGTTTTCAGGTGTGTTCGGCAAAAAGTCTGAATTCTAGAGTAACACTGCCACAGATATGTCCCTCATTGTTGTGCCTTCATATTCTCCCTGGTACTGATTTTCTCAAAAGCTTATGCTAACGTATGTTCAGACCTAGTTTCATCCCAGTTGAATAAGTGTTTCTCTAGATATATGTAAAAATGTATGTTTTACAAGCTGTAAAGTCAGACTCAGTTCACCATCATTGTTAGATGTTATCAATGACCTTTACTAATGTCCTTATGCAGGTTTCTTAACAGTTGGATAAACAGCTCACTATGTACATGTAAAAATGCGACTGTGATACACAGGCTCAATAGTCTGAGCCAAAGAAGGGCCTTAGCAATTTTCTTCACAACTCTACATATATGTGCACATATGTCTGTCTCCACTATATTCCCTATATTTGCAGGGTATAAACAATGTTGCAGATTTAAAATCTAGAGGAGATTTAAACCTACTTTAACTAATCATATGGATGCTCAAAGAAGACCAAAAAATGTCCTACAACTGCAGGGAACTGTCAACAGCTACCAAAGGAAAACACACTGCCTGTCACATATCAGCATTGCTGATTTAAAAAAAAAAAGATATATTTCCCTACAGTTTGACATATTACATGTACAGAGCTGCCGAGGAAGAGCTGCGTGACATTCACATAAGAACTTCACCTTTGCCTTTGAAAGGTGCAGTGGAGCCAGTGTTTGGAATAATTACCCACTGGGGTCAAGGCAGCTTCCATTATCGGATTTGCTGGCAGGAACATCACAAGAATGTTCTACTGACAGAACTACAATAGCAGCATTTTCATAGCATTTGTTGCATTTTTTCACCCACCAAAAATGCAAGCTTTTATATTCAAATGGCCCAATTAAGCTATATTGAGCAAAGCAATTTGGCAACAGAAATAAGATCTGTAGACTAAAAATGTAAATACTTTTTTCATTTCTAGAAATGGGGGGCATTTTAAGTGATATCCTATAGTATTGGCACAGAATGCTGCAGTTAAAGTGAGATATCATTTTGATATGTACAGCATATGCCCACTGTCACACAGATGAAACCACTATGTAGCCATCACTGTTGCTTTACAAAATCTTCTGTGACTATCATATGTGACCCCCTAGCATTAAATGTCAATATCTTTATAGCGTAATAAATAACAAAAATGATGCAGTGCTAGCTCTACATAAAATCACACGTGTTGTTTGTCTTATAATAATGTACTTCATAAAAAGCTGCTCCTAAGGATAGCGTTGGCATAATTTCGATTTAATGCTATGGTATGTGAAAATTAGACCATCCTGCTATCTTGCTTTGTTTAATCAGTGGTCTATCTCAGCTTGCAGAATGCCTGTAACCTACATGAGACCTCAACACTGTACACAAGGTAAAATTCCACCCCCACTGGCAAGCAGGCAGCAAAAGAGAAATAAACAAAAATACCCCCCCCCCCCCCCCCCCCCCCGTTTTAGTTATGTGACACATGCCAAATATATGCCTGACTTTACAATAAACATACAAATGTAGGTCTAGTCTGAAATGCTACAATAATAATAATAATAATAATAATAATAATAATAATAATAATAATAATAATAATAATATGTTTATACTTGTATTTCTGTTTGCTGTAGTTATAGTGCTAACTGTAACCAGTTTGATATAAACGTAATTGTAATGCACTACCAAAACCTACTGCAACCAAAAGTGTCATGTTTTTTTATAATAAGAATAATGTGTTCCAGTTTAGAAACACAACCTGTAAAGGTTCACTGTAGATGTCTCCATTTTCAATCTGTGGATTTATACAGTGTCAAAATAATCTGTACACAGAATTATAAAGCATGGAATGCAGTGTTCTGACTCGTCTATTGGTGACAGCATGATTTAAAAAACATTTATATATATATATATATATATATATATATATATATATATATATATATATATATATATATAGCGTTGTCATTGATATATTGAAGAGTTTTGGCATATTTACATAAAACTATAGCTGTAAGAATGACTATTTCTTTTGCGTTTCTTTTTTTTCTACCAAAGCCTTCACCAAACACTGCATAATATGTTTTACTTTAAACCAATAGTTAAGCAGTATAACTTAATGTATACTACAGGGAATACACACACATTTTAAGATTGAGTTAAAAGTAAGGAAACAATCTGATTTTGCTTTCATCTTAATCATGGCAGTTAAAGCTTTATTTCAGGCATGTGGGGCAGTCTACTCAAATCAATAGCATGCTGCTTAATCGACTAACTTGCACTTTCCATTACGCTAATGCATGCTAACAGTAGGTAATATTTAACAGAGAGGACACCGTCATCAGCTAACACTAATACTGAACACAGACAAGGGAATAACATAAAAAGAAATAATATCACTGGGTCATTGTTATGCTGTCCATGCTTATTGGCTATTGACTTGTTTTTTAATGATCAGTAAGTTTGGTTTATGTTTCCAATGGCGTATTTTATTCTTGGGAAGCGAACACATTTTCTGAAGATGGATTCCTAGTAATGCAAGTGCCATCACAAGTTGGTAATGTTCATGGCCTGGGAATTACATTACTTTTTTTATGGCAGCGGTCTACCTGGAGCCCAGGAAATGTCCAAGTGCAAGCTATTAGACCCATTTAAATGCATGAAGAGACCTTCTGCAGAGCATAAAAAAATATTAAAGGATGATCTTTTTTTCCTGGGCTGCAGTCAGCACTACAGGGAGAAAAACGTTTCTTTCATCAAAAGACCAAATATTCTGTTATATTGCAATCTGAAAGGCAGCAGACAATAGAGCCTAAAACAATATTCTTATTTTGCTAAAATATATACTAATAATAATAATAATAATAATAATAATAATAATAATAATAATAATAATAATACAACTTCCAAGGTCAGCTGTGGAGAAAGAGTTGCTGTGCTAAGCTCCTCCGAGAGACCAGAAAGAACAAAAAGGGCAGATACCATTCACAGTGGAGCAGTGATAAAAAGCTTTTAGAGCAACAGGGGTTTTGTGCTTTCTTTTTATTCAAGAGTTCTTTGTCTCGTGTTAATTCTTAAAGGTCAGTCTTCCTTTTTCAGGGACTGGATAAAAAATTATGCCTTTCAGGTGTTGCTGGAAAATAGGCTTAAAAAACCAACATTATAGTGATGGTTTGTACAGTATTTTCAAGTCCTGGTTTTTAACAATTAGGGCCTGTGATATTAAGGATGTTCACATACAACATGCAGTATAAACAGTAACTGTCACCGTGGTTCTATCAAGGCTGGCCAGGAGGCTGTCACCACAGGCACTTTCACAAGCCACACAATTCCAAACAACACCAGATAGCCTGACTTTCTCCACCAAAAACAACAGAGTCAATTCTCATTAATACGAATTTCAAGGGACCAGCAAAAAAAAAAAAGTGTATTATCAATAATTTAGCAGCCAAATGCATACTGTCAGTTTTTACTGAAGTTACAGTAACACTGAAATCAAATTTCAATTACAGAACAATGAAATGTATTATACATATTAAAGTATTGTGCATTTTATTGAAAATACAGTTGGAAGTGAACTTATAAAAAGCATACATTGCAAATGAACTGCACTTTAAATCTGCATGTACCATTTTAATCATGGGCATTTTAAACCACTAAAGCCAGGCGTCCTCAACATCAGGTATTGATGACATTGGAAATGACGATGACTTGCATCCACAGTTTGCTGCTCATAGGCCTGTATTATTGTATCCCACTTTTTTAGACTGGTTGAGAAAGTTTTCGCGGTAATGTTGAAATCTGTAGCAATGTCTTTCTTTTTCTATAGGGTGGTGCATTATCTACCACTTTCAACAACTCCACTTTTGTCTGCAAGAATATGATGTGTGAGCACTATGGCAATTTGAAGTGCATTAGAGGATCTAGAGTCCCAAAACAGCATTAAAATACACTACAGAGCCACCAATGTGGATACATTTTCATTTCCCAATATCCTTTACACTCAGCTGTTGGAACGAGAGGGATTCACATTATTCAAAATTTTCTTCCCTGCTACAAAGTAATTCACAGAAACAGGAATTTTGTGTTAAGTGAATTCGTATTAGAAGAAGCAATTTAGAATAAGCGACTGCCAATTGTGTATCAGGAAATTTGTCTAATTTGAGTTTGTTTTAATGAAAATGTACTGTATTTTGCTTCAGTTAACTCATCAGCTCTTTAAATTTAGATACAATCATATTACAAGTCCGCCTGTATACCTACATGCTCTCTTAGGTTACATAGAGCTCCCCCTTTTTTGGTTGTCAATCCTCACTCTCAGACACTCATGTAGTGCTTCATAGTCCTGTTCACAGAAGTGAAAATGAAGGAGAACTGAAGAAAATGGAGACTGATGAGGTATAAATAGCGTTCCGCAATTCCGGTTTATTCCGGTTTATTCCGAATTTTACCAAAAAAATGACAGGGTTATTTTTTTTTAACTAAACCTCGGTTTCTACTGATTTTTACCTGGTTTTTAGTATTTTCTGGGTACTATTTTCTTGGAAATACACAAAATTCAGTTTAATTTTGACTCCAACAATGTAATAAGCAGCCGTACACTGTACCTTAGGGGTCAAATAACGTTCAAACGTCGCACATGTTTGGTTCTCTGTTGCTTCACAAACAAATTATCACCTGATTCTATTGGCCAATCAAAGTCTGATTAGTGTGGCAAGTGCTGGGCTTAGTAATTAGCTTGATCAAAAAAAGAAATTGAAACATTGACACGAAAATATTATATTTTGAGTGGATGAGAAATAGGGAGAAATGTAAATCTGTTTATGAATATTCAAAAGAACAAATGTTTTGAAGTAAATCAAACAGCAGAAGTGGGCCAGATGAGGGCGAGGAAGCATTGCATTGGAAATACAAATGCATTGAGCTAAATGTTCACGCTGACACTAGAATAAAAGAATATATTGAAAGTAAGCGACACATTAAACTGAAACAAGAAAGTGAACTGAGAGACAAGCAATCCAATTCTGTGGCTTTTCCACTCACTTTAATAAAACAGAGAGTGCACAAGGACTGTGTAGTGAGTTTGTCCCAGCTCTGTGCTTTGCTGGACAGCCACTGTTTATGCAGAGGGGCCTATTGTGACTTTGTGCAACAGTACTTCACTTTGACTTCATTTTGACAGAAAATGTAAAGTGTGTATACTGCAATTTTATTCCCTACGATTATTTTAATTTTTTTTTACCAATTTTCTCCCTATTTTAATATTTGTAAAATAAACTTGTATAAACAATGAATGCTATGTATAAGGTACACAGTCCAACTCAGAGTCTTCACTACAGTCTACTATTATTAAGCTCTTAACATGACAAATTAGCCCTACCAACCTGCATGTGGCCATGGCAGTCCTAATGGCACACTGCTTCTCATCTCCATAAATCCTGCACTCTGCAACTCATTTTACAAGCCTAAACTTGATTTAAACCTAATCACCGTGATGTGTACAGCCTGCAGCAACAACCCATTCCAAAGCAGTCCCAATATGAAACCAAGCCTCCAGCTCACTGTGTATGTCAACCATGTATAGAAAACTAGTGCCCAAATGCAATAACCAGCCAAAGCATTTTAAGAGAATGTCTGATCTCCATCTGTCAGCCTGGATAATAACTCTATTGCCTGTCCTCTTATCTCATCCATTACCTTTGAATTTTCATATTCAAAGTACAGTAATATGCTACATCATGCTTATATAGGAGCTGTTCTCTGCTGCTGCTACAGCATATGCAGCCAATATATATATAAAAAAATCCATGATTTATAACAGAAAACTCTATCTCTACCATGTCAGCACAACCAGTTATCTGTTTTCAAACTCCCTTTTATGCGTCTTGTCAAACATGTCCAAAATGTTGCTTAACACCATATAATCTGACACGATTCATCAGAATTGGCATTTTTTGTAAGTATAAGGCTTTGTAATAAACAAGTTGGGGAAATGATTGTTTCAGTGCTTGTTTTTTTTTTTCCCCTGACATATCAATTTAAACTTGCTTCAGTATAGGAGCTACACTCCATAATTTCTCATTCAAAGTGGTCGTATTTTTGCACTCACTGTAATTTTGTTTGGGATTATTAATGTTCCAGACCGGCCCTGTCTTGTAATCAGGGTTTCTATCAGCTAACAAGAACAGATGTCAGACGCTTTGTTTGAAATGTTACAAACCTCGTTATGAAGATACCTGCACAGTGTCTCAGGTTTGTCAAATTATGACTGTAAACATTTTATTGTAATAGCCTCTGCAACTTTTTAGATTTTAGAATGTAAAACATGAATAGTTCAGAAACAGTGAGAGATAATTGAACTAATTTCCTAATATAGTCCCTTCATTACTCAGCTGCCAAGTTGTTGTCTCTGGGGATATCTTTGTCATCCTGGTCCAAGTTTCATGGACACTTTGAAAAGGGAAATGAGGTGTCTTATGATTTGACAGCTACCCCCTTCAGCCACACACATACCGTATGTGTGTTTTGCTTTGGCTTACACATACACACACCCCAAAAATAAAACCTTCCAATAAACGGTTTGCAAATGGCAAAAGAAACTGCTTTCTTGTTCGGTGTAGATAATTCGACCTTCTTGACCAAGGCACCTTTTGAAATGTTAAGTTCAATGTCAACACTTTCTGCTTTGGTTAACAAATAACCCACTTTCTCAGAAGTTTTTTTTAGGGAAGTTATATTCTAGGGAATGGTGAAGAAATCTCAAAATGAGAACTATAAAGATTGTTTGGCCCTTTAGATTTCATTTTAAATACAATGTTTTACTCAAAAGAGTAAGAGTTTATGAATTGTCTTATTTGTTTATTTATTATGTATGTATGTATGAAATTGAAATATTTTATTCACATACAAACATTGTGGCGAACCATCACATTTTCTATCGTCTCCCAGGAGACTCAACTACTTTAATTACTTCTAAGTCTGGTCTACAAGGAGGAGCTATTTGTGGCAGATACCCATGGTTGTTAATCAACAACCAGAAAAACAGAAAACCTCAGTTTTCTGTGCTTTGTTTTGATGTCTAAGCCAGGTACATAAGAAACCCAGTAACACTTATGTAGGTATTTGTTATACATGGTTATAAACAATATATAAACATGTTATTAGTTGTGCTATTAACAATTATAGATTATGATTAGAAACAATACAACTATTATTGTACACTTTGCCATTGTTTTTATGTAACACTTAGGGATCTGTTATAAGTGGTTATAAACAATAACAAAAAGAAATGAATGGCAAAAGTGTATAATAACTCTATTGCAAAAACAAAGCAACCCCATACAATTGGTGAGGCAGACATATAACAACAGACAGACAGGTATAGAAAGACAGACAGACCTGAAAAGAAAGACTATATCCTTAAGGCTGACTATATCTGTTATAAGCAATTATAAACAATAATAAAAATAACAAGTGTATACTAATAGTCGTATTATTTCTAATCATATTATATAATTGTTACTAACATAATTAATAACATGTTTATAGATCACTTATATCGGATCCCTAAACTGAAGTGTTACTGTTTTTGCATTGCCATTGTCTAAAATCAGTTATAATGGATATAGTCTGTCTTGCCTTTTCAGGTCTGTTTGTCTTTCTATGCCTGCCTGTGCCTGTCTGTCTTTATATTGTCTCATCAATTGTATAGGACTGCTTTGTTTTTGCAATACAGTTGTGTGGAAGGGTGGTGGGTAATTCACTGACACACAGGACACAGAGAAATAATTCTGAAAACACCGCACAGGTGCCCAGTTTTATTATGACAGCTTACTTTCTTTTTAGCCCGCAGAGGGCGCTGTTGTCTGTGGTCTGCCGTACCAGCTATGGTAGCGACAGAGCCACAACTATACCGGGGCGGTACAGGGTACAGAGTTTTAAACAAAACACTAATCAAAAGGCGAAAGGAACAGGGAAAACAAAACACAGTAAACAAAACTACAAATAAAAAGTCCTGCGCTCGGCAGCTTCACCCCAACCGTCGCTACCCGCACGGCCCGGGTCTCTGTCCTACACTAGCGGCTCCCTCAGCCTGCTATACACTCTACCGGGGCTGCCCAAGAGTTTTCCCCGCTACCGCTAATTATTTTACTTATTTTTTTATTTATTTTTCTTGTTGGGATTTTCGTCCCGGCTCATTTTCTTCCAGCGCTTCCGCACCCCTTTTACGTCTCGGAGGGCAGACCTGAGGGAACAGCAGAATGTTAACTTATAGGGCCAGCAATTCCCCCAAGACCCGCCTCTCAGCCACTCAGAGAGAAGGAAAGTCCGTACACCCACTCTCCCACCTCTCCGTGTCACTGCCATGACTGACAGGCGGATATTGACGAGCCGCTGCCCTCTCCCTGCAGCACTATGAACACGTCAGAAGAGTCAGCACAGGTCTCCCCCTGTTACAAGTTGTTATACACTTTTGCCATTTCTTTTTTTTTGGTATTGTTTATAATCACTTATAATGGATACCTAAAGCGTTACCAGAAAACCTGTGTCATATCTAGCTTCTGTAACTGCACTGCTCAACTGAACAGTAACATAACTTAAAGTATAACAAAAAAAAAAATGTTGATAGTTTGATTGATTAACTTTGTAAGATTAATGGAAATATAGGTGGACAACGGCACATTGGGACAGTTAAGAAGTGTTTAATGGCTTGAAATGCATTTTAGTGACATTGCACAAATTAGTTGTATAGATCCACTTCAACTGCTTTGATTAGAATGATCACCCTAAGCAATCAGTAGCTTCTTTGCAGGAGAAAAGGCCATTCATTAAAAGAATGACAGAGCCTCCAATTATCCAATAAAGCAAGGACTCACACAGTGGACACTTTAGCCATTTAGGCAATTGCTGAGAAGGACAATCCAGGTTCATTCAAGCATAAGCTTTGTGTATAAGCCTAAAGGTAATGAGTTGGTGCATTTGATTTTTAGATGATGAGAAGGATTATAAACATCTACGATGATGTGCAGCATTTATGGAAAAGCTTGTAGTGACAAATATATTAGATGCTGTACATCATGTTGCTGTTTCGAAAAAAAAAAGACCAAATGCTCGTCCAACTCTTTAAAAGGTCAGTTGCTATTTAGTGTGGAGGCTTTCAAGATCTTTCATCAAAAAAAGAAAGACTGGAAACTCAGATTCTCAGCTAACAAAGAAGTGAGCAATCCCTGGTTTAGAATTCTGAAACGTATTCCACCGAGTTCAAAATTCCAAAGGCTGACATATTACTAAAACATGGCATAGTGGTAGGCTCTTAAAAGCATTTCTGAGCCTTTTAAACACTTTCTTTTGTTAAATCCCCCAGAGTTGCATGAAGCTTATTCAGAAATGAATTATTTTGTATTAATAGGTAGATTGGTTTTGTCTAATGCAGTTGAAAGCCTAATTTAACAGTACTTGGTGATTATACAGCAATAACCGCCTAAGTGGCACAGAAGAAAATGTCTTCCCGTCGTTCCTGGCCTTCACCCCTGTTCCTGGTTAAAAATGAATTTCAGATATTTCAGACTACACAGTATGTAGGTCTATATTTGGGTGCAAAATGGCTGCAGTGTTTGCCAACAGAAGTCCTGGCATTTTGCTATATCATTTACTTTCTTAGTAAAGTGCTATATACATCATTATTACAAATGATTACAGCCTTTTTTGTATCAATTGTACCCGTTTTTTAATTATATTTGAATTACCTACACCCACTTCTTACTGATCAGGACTAAACACTAAAGGGCAACCTTTACTCCCACTATCAAGCCAATGGCCCACACACCCAAAGCAATGAATATTGCTCAGCCTCTGAACCCTGGTGGTAAGGCCCAGTGTCTAGCCTCCACCAGTGGGGGTTATTGAAGCACAATTAAGTGCCAAGGGAATACATAGGTCAATGCAATGCTCCCCTATCCAAGATCAGCAGCTTAGCGATACCAAGATACAAAGAAGTAAGCTGCTACATTTACTAGATGAGCCACTGGGGACCTAACAGCTTCTATTTTTAAGTGACTGTAGATTGAGTAAAATAATCAGATTATTATTATTATTATTATTATTATTATTATTATTATTATTATTATTAGCAGACACACTTATGCAGGGCAACTTACAATTGTTAGTATGAGAACTGTAATATATTTGATAATTTATTTGGAAAGATTATCTACATCCTTAATGTAATTCATTTTCATTACAATACTCATATTGTGATCACTGTGTGTACATTGTTTTTCTGGAATCTGCTGTTTAATGCCTCAGATGGTTATATGAATGATAATGTAGTTCTGAAGCCAGTACCACTAAAAGTGCCAATACATTGATAATGACGGTCAGTTCCTCTTGGGTGCTTATATTTTACAAATTGAATTCCTCATTGTATTTCAGATTGCAATGACTCATTCTTATCTTTCAAGGCCAGTTTTGTGTCAATTTAGACCAATTTCCATTTTCTAAACTTCACGTCTCCTTCAGATTTGTTTTTCTTAAATCCTGTTCCCTTGTGCTTGGTTAATTTATGATCTCTAAGTAAATTCAAACCAATTGTAATTAACTTAATTATTTTCAAAAATTCTTGTGGAATAAATACATACTAATCCCACAGTAAATAATCAGCCTTTGAAAATCATATGCTGATTGCATACATTAACACCATTATCACACATTTCACACAGGATCCTTCTTCATCTCAAGGGGGCTTTCAGGCCAAATACAATATAACAAGTATGAAGGTAAAATGCATCCCCTGCCATGGCTGTAAATTCAGAATCAGAGCTATCGGTATAACAGAAAGGGTGATGATTATGACATAGGACCAGAGGACACCGTGGAAATGATGTGGAGTTACAGCAGATGCAGAACAGAGGGCAGTAGTAGACACTTCTTTAGACAAAAAGTTGTAAACGTATTGGATCGGTTACCTAGCCATGTTGTTGATGCTGAATTAGTGGGATCACTAACGAACCAACTTGACAAAGTCTTGAGATCAATCAGCTACTAGGAACTGGATGAGACAAATGGCCTCTTTATTGTACATGTTCTGAAATTGTTCTTATATCAACATTATGTTCAGAGAAATATAGAATAAGAAATGACAATGAATAGCTTAATGACAATTGGGTAAGTGGTATTAAGTGTGTAAGTATGACAGACAGCTAGCTGTACTGACATAGAGACAACAATCTACTCCCAGTAATAAACCTTCCAGATATATGCAGATATATGTGTGACATATAGATGGACAAATCTAGACAGACAGAAACCCCCATAAATCATCATCTAATGCTTGCCATAATTAGGGCCCTGCGTTTTTCACAACTTTTTTTTCACCTGAAATTCAGTCCTAACCCTCCAGATGTACATGTAGCCACTCCAGCTAAACTGATCTAAAGAATAATGAAGTAATCAACCCATAACATTCTGGCTAATTGGAAAACACCCCCTAATTACGAGGGACAATTATTGCCATTCTAGAAATTGAGACTTAGAACGAATATACGCACTGACAAGCACGAAACAATGATTTGAGAGATTGCACACAGCAATATCCACGTGGTGTGCTGCACACTGATGGGTATAAACTTGTTTTGAAAGCCATTATGTTAGAATTCATCGAACGTATAATAAAGTTGCAGAATTAAACCCACAACATGTTTTAGTTTGGATAACAAATCCCTCCCATCAGATTGTATTCCAGGGTTTGATGCTTACTGTAAATCAGAAATGGAGGGATATCAACTATATAAAAGGTAGTGGGATTTCTTTGACCGAATTTTAGAGAAATTTCCCAATTTAGCAAGAAAGGCTAAAATCTATTTGTCAGTTGTTAGCAATTCTGTGAATGCTGAAAGAAGTGATTCTTCATGGACACATTTTCACAGAGCAACTTCAATCCACGAAACAAGACCGGCTTAACCAGCTGACGATGCTTACGTTTAATAGCAAAATATAATGCACACGAATTGAGAATGGATTTGTTTGTCTTTCATGCAAACATAAGTAACACTTATGGGCTTCTTATGAACAACCTTTTTTTCTTATATTATATTCAAAGGACAAACAAAACAAAGACAAAATAAATAAGCACAGCTTACATATGTTACAGAATCTATCACATGCCCATATTCTAATAAATGGTTATAATATCTGTACTGTTCAGAGACCGGTGACAGAAACGGGAAATCTATTTAAAAAAAAAACAGTATCTTCTGTTCTGTTGACGAAATATACAGTATATTTGTGCCCGGTGAGATCCAGATATCAAGAACATTTTTATATATATATTTTTTTTACGAAATGATTTGCGTAAAAGTGTACTGGTAAATTAAAACCTATAAATAATGTATTTACACTTATGAGTTCTCTGAAATAATACATACTGCTTATACATACTTTGTAGTGATGGGATGACCAATTCAAATGGTTAAAGTAACGTAATGATAATTGTTTAATGATTGCTCATTATGTGGATTACTGTGCAGGCAATATCTTGGGGCTGTAGGACCAAATTACAGGTTAAAAAAACAAGTCGTGCAAAACGCAGGGCCTAGCCATAATGTATGCTGAATATTGTTAATACCAATTTTTTTTTTTATCACAATTGGACAAGCGGTTTCCCAGATATATGGGAAAATGTAAAGTATGATGTAAGTATGACTGCCTCCATTACATCCTGCTGGGGATAATAATATATATTTTAAAGTAGGTTGCGATCACTCTGCCCTACCTTGAACAATGAGGTGCACCTGAGAGGTCTTGGGTTGCTGCTTGGTCTGAATGGAGCAGGTATATGCTCCCTCATCGTACACGTCCACTTTCTGGATCCGGAGGCTGTACTCCAGCTGTCCTTTCGTCACCAGGTCCACTCGGGGGTCCAGGGACCACTTGTCCTCTCCAGCAAAGATTATGTTGGAGCGGTTCAGCCAGGCAACTTTTGACACTTTGTCATCAACATAGCACCTGGGGAAAAAAGATAAAACGACCGTAAGATGTTGTTCCAACTGTAAATATTTAATAAGGGCATTTCATCATTTACATACAGCTGTGTGTTCCTTTATATTTCAATGCCAGCTGTAATTTTTCAATTCAGAACTCCCTGGCTAGATAACCAGGTCCCACAGGTGAAAGCCAAAGTCTAATGCAAAGGGATTTTTCAATGCGCCACCCAGATATATACACAGCTCATTTACAGTAACTCAGAAAAGTCTGGTTAACAAGCATCCACAATACATGAGTTTCAGGTCTTGTGAGTTATTCAGTCCTCACTCATGTAAATAACTACCGTACTTAATGAACATTTTGGAATGTCCTCTAAACAGCAACCATCTGACCAAACACAGCACTTTTTTAATATGTTTTGGTTCAGTTGTTACCTGTTTAAAAAGCTGTCAAAGTAAAACAAAAATGAGTGGCTTCTTACAAGAACTGTTTTTTTATCCTGTTGGGATCTGATTTAGATTGAACAAACAGATTTAGTTTTTGGTCTATTAGTCAAAGACTGATAACAGTACGTTGGTAACTTGAGTGTACGGCTCTTGAGAGAATCACTGGAGCTACTGATTATCCTGGCACTATGTTTGAGATTGTCAGTGTGGTTTTAACACTTGGTGAACACAGTCTCCGGCTTTAGATAAGTCTCCTTAAATTCTCTTCATTCATCTCCATGCTACAGTCACTACAAACTGAAACTGTTTTCAAAGCAACACTATCACTTCTTATCAAGACACCAGAAGTTTCAGATAACACTATAATGCAGGAAACCAGGAGTATTCAGCCAACAAGAATTCATTTCACCTGGATTTGGCTTTCCAACCATTCCAGCAGGTATGATCCGTCACACACCATTATTATCAAGTATTTATACCATAAGTTTAAAAGAAGTGGCATAGTTTAATGGCACATTAGAATGGATATACTGTACAATATGGCAGTCTTAACAGATATTTAAAAATTCACTTGACAAAATGTTTGTCTTCCAGACAAAGACATGAATAGCCTTTGAATTATATTGTTATAACTGAGTAAATTACCAATGGTTCCTGATCTTATAGGTAACAGCATGGTAACTTCTTACACAAATAGTTATGTATGCCCCTCAATCTACAGTTTCTTTAAGTCAAAACCTCTTTCTAATGCTATAGGTACAATAGTAGCATAGACTGTAAAGCCTTAATTTATGGCAAGATGGCTAACCTAAGGAATCATGCATTATTTCTATAAAGTCAGTGGTAATGAATGCTTGCAGCTGTACTTGACAAGTGACACAATATAAGTCCTACAACTTCTGTACACACCACTTCAATTCACTTTGATTTTCTGGTCTGGTGTTTTATTGTTCAGACTTTTCATGTTCTCATTCCATTAGTTTCATTGATTTAACTATGCTACCAAATATATAATTTAAGACATGTTTTCTTAATTTAGTAAGGACATTTTCTAGACAGCCCTAAAAATGCAGACCTGTATTGAACAACATTTTAGTTACACAGAATGAACCCTTGAAGCCAATGTTTGCAAACAACTAAATTCCTGCACACTATGCCTATCAATTTACAAGTGCAATAAAACATTGTTGTAATCATACTCAGTCTGTGTAAAAATAGATTCATTTTCTAAACTTTTACCTGCATTTTTCCAAGCATTTATTTGACTATTTAATATCCATCAGTGGTTTCGCTTGTGTGAAGTTGTTGGGTGAAAACACCCTAGAACCATACAGAAAATTGTTTTTAAACATATCACACATGTTTGTCTGACTTGTCACAAATGTGTGGTGGCTCATAATTTGAGATCAGTGGAAGACATCTTCAAAAAGGCTGCCACTGCCTGTCACTAAAGCCACATTGGCCAAGGATGCATTCAACGTTTTCAACTGAATTGCAGGAAGGTTTATAGGAAGAAGTTAGGAAATGCTACCCTGAACGTTCTAAACAGTTCTACATGCTGTGCATCTCCTGAGTAACAATACCAAAATTGCATTTGCTTCATGTTCATACACTTTTAATGTATTGCTGTGTTCCACTCTTCACTGCCTTCAAATCATACATGACATTTTTTATGGAATGTCCCAGTATTATTGGAAAGTGAACCACAGGCTTTTTATTTATCACCATGCATTTCATAGTGTTTAAAAAAAATATATAACATTAACACGGATGGGTTTGGTGCATGTTGTAATGACAAAAGAGAAGTATTATGTGACACATTTCTCCAGGCAGGTTGATAGCATGTTTTCTCACCAACCACAGCACAAGGCTCAAGGACTACAGCCCTCCTGGGATTGCTGCCTAACAGATTCACAATACCCTCAACAAGCATACAGCATACAGGGTATTCAAGAAAGACTTTAAGCCTTTCTAGACAGATTCAGCCTCAGCCAGTTATTGAACCTACAGAATCCCAGACGGTTTCCTTGGCACAGACCAAGTGCTACAGTATTACTGTAGTATATCAAGGGGAAATATACACAGTAAGTACACAGTATTGACAGTCGTAAGATTCAATATCCTTTTCAGGTAATCATTTAAACAGTATAACAAAAGTGCTTTCCTCTGCTCTACCTGCACAGAGCAGAGTGATGCTGTTAAGTGAGAAATAGACTTGTTCTGCTCTACAGATACTGAAGCAGATCAAATATGCTTTAAATGCACATAAAAAATGACTATAACTACAAGATGACTGTAAAAACGGCCAGGCTAATGAAAAGTAGGGCAAGTGGGTTTTATAATGATAGCAGATACTCTTTCAGTTTAACCAATGTAGCCTAGAGCAGCCGGCTCTACCTCCTGCCCACCATGTAACACAAGAAAAATTGGAAGCTATTCCAGCAAATCCCTTCCCCATCAATTATTCCTGCTCTCCTTTATAATCATGGTCCCGTCTTTAACACAGCCCCTTATTTCCCTGTCTCCCTGCTCTGTACTTCTTTTTATTACTGTCATCTATTCCTCTTCCCGTGGGTGTGTGTGTGATGGATACGGGGCACAGTGTGTTGGGTTTTCGCCTAGGGACAGCCTGCTGTGGCAATTGAGCCTTAGCTAGAGTCTAATGAGACACCAGAAACACCAGACACACACCAGACCAGACTGCACACCCCAAATGGGTGTCACTCATCTCTGTGCTTGGGACTGTCATTTTATAAATATGCGTGGATCAGCATAAGGAACTAATGGCAGAGCTTCCTGGTTGAAAGAAGATGAAAGAGGAAGAGATGCTGGAAAACCACTAGGAAGCAGGAAACAGCGACAGGTAATTCAAGTCTGTTCAGTTGAAAGCAATTTTCGCCAACCTTTTTGCACAGACTAATAGGGAGGTGCTGGTGCCATCACCAGCTTCTGTAACTAAACAAAGTGCAACACAGTACTAGCAGAACAAAGCACACTATTTATTTTTTTCTGTAGCTAGGGTATTTAAAAAAATATTTCACAAGCCATTAAACTAAATGTCAATCTGGTTTTGTCCAGGGAAACATAAGTTAATTATTAATGGTTGTTTACTTGTTTTATTAATTCAACTCTACTTAAGCAGAAGGCAGAACCACTTTCAAATCTTATTTTCAAGAATGCCCTGTCCCTAACTTCCCCTGTGTAAACAGATTTTAAAATATCATATTCACATTTAACAAAATAAGTGAATCAAAATTATAGTGGAGCTGTAAGCATATTGGAGTTACAAAGATTTGGTACTTAATACAACTATTGCAGCACTGCAATAGTTATAGCTGTATTGTATTTGTATTTAATTAATGCCTTAGGCAATTAACAGAAGCAATATAACTGCACTTACTGAGACCAAAAACATTTTTTGCTTAAGGCTGACAATGTGTTGAATTCAGATTTATGAAAAATAGTTCCACACGTCTATGTCACCACCATGTCCAGTTTGCTAGTTATAATGTGTTGGTTAATGAATTTCCTTCCAGTTCCCACAGAACTAGCACATTGTCAATCTTTTTTTTTTCTTCATAAAATGGCCTAGATCTGAAATTAGGCATTTCAGAAAATCCCAAACCATATTATAAAATAATTTCACTGCTTCAACTTGTTGGTTGTTTTAAAATATTTTTTATGATGTTGAGGTTGTTAAGTATCTTTGGGGCAACATTTGCAGTTGGTTAAAAAAAGAGCCCTGTAAGTAAGTTTGATTAGAAAACTACTAAAGAAATACGGTGATGGTCGTCATGGCAGTTATAGAGCCACAGGAAAACGCGTGAAAACCCTTTTATGTTTTTTAAATGCAGCTTCTTCCGAAGAATATTTGATGATATTTGTTGCTTCAAGGAGAGTTGCCTTTCCTGTGAAAAAAAGAAACCCAAATAGAAAGCCTGAAGGAATTAGATGTATTGATTGGGAATGATGGCCTGAATTCAGTCGTGATGCTATTCATTTTGTAAGCACCATGCCCAGACCATGCACTTTGTCCTGACCTCAAGATTTGCTTATGTAATGATGCTACATTCTATTGATATCCTGGGTGTTCCAAAATGGTTTTGTCTTCATATGGGGAGTAAGCTACTGTTCATGATTAGTTCTCCCATTACATTACAGTTGGAAGCATTAAAATGATCTCTTGGTGATACAGAGAATTGAGTTTAGCAATGGGATATGGAGCTTGCTTTCATCGTTTTAGTTGCTAGATGGTTCCAAGTTGATTCTGTTGTATTCCTCTCAGAAAATATTTCCATTGCCTTCAATAGGGACCATAATTTCATTAAGTTTATCTAACGTACAAAAAATGATACAATCATTTAGGTCACTCTACATGGATGAGTTCTACAATATGGGATGCACACAAGCTGTTTAGTGATCTGGAACAGAATAGGCTCTTAAGAAATGTCTAATGCTTGGGTCAATTCATTTTCTTAATTTTTGTGCCTTTATATGCAATATATTTGCATGTACTTAAAAAGATATGCAGTATATAATGTCCATTCTCTACATATTGTGTATGTTGGACAAAAAAGGATCTACAGTGTCAATTGCTAGGAAGGCTCCTTCTCCTTGATTTTACATTAACATTGGCTTTTTTCTCTTCATAGTGTATTACATGCTCTGAAGAACTATTTCTGCAGAAATATAATGAAACATCATAACAGATCATACTACACCCAAGAGAGCCTTTTGATTGCATTATTTCAATGAATAATCACTAAGGATTTATTTAAATACACTAAAATCTAGACGTGGTGGTTTAATGATTATTACCATCCTTTATATATTTAAACACCATTCACACAGTTGTCTCCTGTTTTATTATATATGCAACACTCTTCCAAATGATTATATATTGCACCCTGCATACATGTGCATGTAGTTATGCTCTAGTAACCTAAACAAAAACGTGCAGCCAAATGGATAGTGTCAATTTCCTAAACCTACAATTCTACACAAATTAAATAAAAAGTATTCTCTATAATTAGTATCATAAAAATACCTATATCAGGAATAACCATGACCATTGACCATTGCTGAATAAACCAGTCAGTAGGATGGGGAACATCTCTGTATAAGGGAATTTTGTCACAAGTGTTCATACCAACCATTGACATTTTTATTTAAGAGGAAAAAGGTTGATGAAGAGAACACCATTAAGTGACTCATATACTTGGCCTAATGTGATGCATTTAAACTGATTCTGCAGCTGAAGGGAATTCTAAGATGATCCGGGTATGATTTTTTAAAGTAGGTGACATTTTTTGACTGTATCAATATAAATTATCAATATATACTGTATACTAAGACTGGGTAGCCTACATTCACCATTTTAATACATAGCAGTTTGGTAGGCAAAAAAAAAAAAAAAAAAAATGACACAAACAATCAAACAAACAAAAAAGAATAAGCAGCATACTGAAATATAAATGTAATATTCTGTAATGAATAATCACTCAAATATGTAAGCACATCAGAGACGCAAGATGAACGATGGCAGGTTAAATAATCTAACTAGGGAATGAGCTCAGAGGCTGGGCAGTCTCACTTCACCCTTTCTCCCTTATAAATGACTTTTGACTTAAGCACTAATAAGAGCTTTTGTCAAACTATAGTAAGTCTGAATCTGCAACAACATTTTCTACCTGCTATATAAAGCAATCCACAAACAGAGTTTAAGATAACTCTGCAGTTATGAGTGCCAGAATGCAAACCAGGTGTGTTTTTTTTGTTTGAGTAAAAACTTTGAAGCCAGGAATACACTGAGTGCATAAACAAGAATTTGTTTATAATGGGAGAACTAATCATGAACAGTAGCTTACTCCCCATGTGAAGACAAAACCATTTTGGAACAACCAGGATATCAATAGGAGATGTCAGCATCCCTATTTAAAATACTGGATAGAGTGTACTTTCTGTGGATGTAAGGGTTGCTTCATTGGATGCTCATGGTAGCATACCCACAGTGTCACAAGCAACATCTGGATGCATAGCCTTTGTAAATCAGCCTGTAATCTATTGGTACAATATTCTAATTACATGCAAGAGAAAATCATTTAATTAAAAAAAAAAAAAATCTCGACCATTAATCATTTTGTAGAATACAAATGGCAGAAACAGACAAACCCATATTTCTCACTCTCTCACAGAAAAGAACAGTGTTTTTACCAATTGCTATGGATGTGAAAAATCCATAACTCTTTGAAGGCCTTGTCGTAATCATGTAATTTTGCCATCTGATGGCAAGCTGTATCTAGGCATTGTATCAATAGAAACTGCACAAGCAATGTTTCACCACAGAGTGGCGATGTGTACTATTTAAAAACAAAAACAGCAACAAAGTGATACCTAGGGGATGATAAAATAAAAAAAAACCTGTAAACTAATTGCAATGTTATCCTTGTCCATCTCTAATAAAGCAATCCACAAGATCCTGGCACTCACTTCTCTTTCTCTCCCACAGAGAGACATGAACTAAACCTAGACGAGATACGGGCTCAACACAATCCCTTACAAACAGTACAGTTAATGAGTTGATCATCCTCCCAGCCTGTGGTTACAGATTGAGGAGTCATGACATGTATGTCAATGCCAAGCTCAGCTTTATTGAAAACAAACAAAAAAAATCAATACATTGTTCTGTAGTTTAAACAGTCTTATCCCTATCACATCCTCCCAGTATCAATTACATGAACATTGGGATTTACACTACCAATAATACACAAAGGGACTATTCAATTGATCTTAACAGTGGCAGATCTTAATACCACCGCAATTCACAGTTGTTACTGAAATAAATACACTGAAGAACCTCATTTGCACATTTTTAACTGCAGGCATCCAATAAAGACAGTTTATGGCCTCGGTATGCCAGTACTACAGTAAAAATGGCAGCGCACCAGATGACACAAAGTGAAAGTTAATTGCCATTGATTGGGACTCAATTGGAAATGTGACGGAGCAGGTTATGAAAGGATATATTGGCTACTTGCTGAAATACTTCTTAAAGACATTAACGAGTACTAGTAATGAGTATTCTGCATACCCCATACTGAATACACTATGTTTTTGTTTTGTTTTTTTGGTGTAAGGATAGAAATAAGACTCACATTGCATAGCAGTTCCATACCAAGTTTTACTATATAATATATTCCTGAGCTTGACAACTAGACACTGGGGCATCCCACTAACAGTGAAACCTGGAGGCTCAGAATGCTCTGATATAGGTATCTGTATCCATCCTTGTGCCTTGTAAACAAAGGATACCCAATGATTTGAAGGCAGGCAAAAGTATTCTTTAGTAATTTGAATATTTCTTCCCATTTCAGTCAGGAAAGATGTGTATTTTGTTTATCCCCTTATTTGGTTCTTCTATATTATGTGGGCTACATACTGGTATATCCAAGCAAACACAGCTTGAAATATATTCAGGAGGAAAAAAAAAAAAACACCACATTCATGTTCACCTGCAGTATCAAAAGTAATCCATATCAATTTGTTTATAAGGTATTGTTATTAAAACAAACCAAAAAAAAATGCTTTGAAGTAAGCTTCCCTGCCACCAGATTTCATATGTAATGTATGAACTGATGTCTGAAATATCTAAAAGGAAATATGATGAACATGTTTTAATATTCCTCAACTCTAAAGAATATTCAACATGAAAAACACATCTTTTCCCCAAAACTATTTCTACAAAAGCAATCGGCCATTCAGTCTGAATATTCACAGATTATTATGGAACTGGTAAGACAAATGCTTTTATTCTACTGCTTTCTGATACTTTCCCTTTTGTATCATGAGGATTACAACTCAAGGTTTAGTCCAATGGACAAAAACATTTGGTAAATAGTAAGTACTGCAGACAAAAGCTTCAACTCCTGGCTGTAATTCATATTGTAATAATGTCTTTATTTTTATATAGCACCTTTCATTGTGGACCACCATCACAAAGCACTTTACAGAGGTAGGCTGTGAACTGTGCATTATGTGCAGAGTCACTTACAATAGGACATTGATTTAACATCTCATCCGCAGGACGGAGCACAAGGAGGTTAAATGACTTGCTCAGGATCACACAGGAAGTCAGTCAGTGGCAGCAGTGGGATTTGAACCAGTGACCTTCTGGTTACAAGCCCTGGACTTTAACCACTGGACCACACTGCCTCCTTTGACTTTCAATCTTTAGGTTAAGTTCTCCAGTATGCATCACACCATAAGCAGTGGCATTCCTTTACTGTACTTGTATCTGTTTTCCAAGAGGATGTCCATTATTGATATTTTATTATCCTAGCTGTACTACTGCAAAGTGACTTAGAGTCCTGGATGTCAAGCAATTTGAGAGCACCACAGGTAAACAATAATGTTTTCAGTAAATACATTTTCTCTTTTATTATTTTGACAGCCATAGGCCACCACAGGTTTTGACCCACAGGCATACTGTGCAATGCTGGCTGATCACCCAGCAGGCCCATATTACAGTGTACTGTTGAATGACAGATTCAATCTGCCATTCATAGACATGAAAAACATGTTATTTTCTCTGAACAAATACTTTACAGTGGACACAGGGCTTTTGACACTGCCGTACTTTAATAACCTGGGACTGTTTCTAGTAAAGTGGTGCTCAGCTGCTTCCACAGCATCCTTACAATGGTAGTTGGTAATTATTCCTCCTATGCTTCTCTTCCCTTCTATTGGCCAATGTACTAAAGAGTTCAGCCACCTTTTGCCTTGAGAACCGTTGTTCAAAGCTCTCCTTTGCTTCTTTCAAATGTGAATTACGTGTTTTTCCGTTGAATGTTACTTTAAATATGAAAGGGGCTTTAGATATGGCTTAATCACACATTATAGCTTTACAGCACTATGTGTAACAACATTTTCTATCTAAGGTTAAATAAACACTGTCATGAGCCACTTCCACACACAAATGCCGCTACTGAGCCGTCTCAGACAGCACAGCATGAAATTGTGCAATCTATGCTGGTATAATACTGTCATAACCCTTTCACACAGCCAAAGGGATCATGTGAGTACATGGACACTGCTGTTAAACGTTGTTTGACACTGGGAATTCTCAAGGAGAATGAACTTGCATGTTTTTCAGCCGACCAGGCAGCATTCAGATTTGTTTTGGTTCAAACTTATTTTCACTTCGTTTATTGTTACTTAAGTGGTTAAGTCAGTGAATGCAAAACAAAATGCAGAGATGGAGGGGCGACACTAAAGCAATTCACAATAAACAAAAGTGGGCTGCTTTTCAAATCTACAAACTAGTTTCATTTAGTCACAACAGTCTCACATATGTCTCTGAAAATAATTCAGGAGACACACTGTATTGGCAAATGTCATGCAGCTCAAACAATGAAACCTAGGCAGCTATTTCAAAAAGCAATCAACCATAAATATCCAAGAGAGGCTAGGGTTTAGATTGACTAATAATGAGCATTTGCAGAGTTTTTTGTCCACCTTTCAGATTTGTAATTCTAATTTTAGAATATATTTAATTTGTAATTCTCATGCAAGCAATCAAACGTAAGAAATTTTGTTTATTAAGCTTGTTTTGTAAATACAATTAAAAAAGTGTGTGCTGGAATCTGTTACTGTACACGTCAACAAATAAAAGGCAAACGGACCCATCAAATGAATAGAGGTGCTGCAAAAAATCAGCTTGATTCATTTGATGTTACATTCCCTACAGAGCTACATGCATTACTGTATATTACATCAAAGATGATTTGTATGCTGGTGTATATATTTTCAATGTACTGGGGACTATACAGTATATGGCACTCATATTGCATAAAAAGCTCATGCGTTAAAGGCAAGTTGCTTGTGATGTAAGTGTTAACAAACTATCCACAGAGGTCTTTCATTTTTAGCAATACTGGAGGACAGCTGGGATATGGCTGGCTTGTGAGTAAGTAATAGGTAAAATAGTTTATAGCTGTGAATAAATCCATACATCTGATGGTGTACAATTTACAATTGTTGTTTGTATTTCACATGCACATAGACCGACTGTATTCTTTCAAAATCACCAGTGATCTATATCATTGTTTAAAGCTGGTGTTTGATAACGTTTCACGGAAGTGATAATGGAGGCTGTGTGGTCCAGTGGTTAAAGAAAAGGTTCTGTAACCAGGAGGTCCCGGTTCAAATCCCACCTCAGCCACTGACTCACTGTGTGACACTGAGCAAGTCACTTAACCTCCTTGTGCTCCGTCTTTCGGGTGAGACGTAGTTGTAAGTGACTCTGCAGCTGATGCACAGTTCACACACCCTAGGTCGCCTTGGATAAAGGCATCTGCTAAATAAACAAATAATAATAATAATAAAGAAACATACGTGACAGTTCCATACAATGTAGCAAAACAGCAAGTATTACAAATGTAATTCAAGCTTTAGTATAATACATTCTATAACTTATATATGTATAAATAGCTTGAGAATAAAGCCCTATATGTGCACTGAAAAAAAAGATCTGCAGCATAGTTTCACTTTAACATAATGAGCAAAAAACATAAAAAGCATATCATTTTTCAAATAATGGTGCACATAAACAGCAGTGTGCTTGGTAAAGCTACATTTCAGTCACTCAGAGGCATGCTGTTATATCTTGCAGTGAGAGAATAGAAAGTACTTTTGATTTAACACAGTGTAATAAATCACCCAAACACATCCCCTTACGTGGCCCTTTCTACTGTTTAATGAACTTGAAAGCCCCTCACAGCGATTTCTAATTACTGTCCCTATGCATACTTTCAGTAGTACAGTACTTCATTTTTATTAGTATTTCAGAAACATGCCACTGGAAACAGCTGAATATTAAAACTAAAGGAACACTTTAGTAATTTAAAAAAGACACATGCTAAGCTAATTGCATGGTGTTAGTTATGAGATGAAGACCGTGCCACTGTGTTATGGTGTTTTTAGTGCTTAGGGGCACTATTTTCAACTCTGCTACAATGTTAAGGTATGATTTACTGTACATAATCATTATATGTTCGGACAAATTGGTAGCCAGTTGTGCTTACTTAGAAAAAAAGAACTGGACAGTGAAAATTTCTTGAAAATGCAGCTCTTTCTTTTTCTGATGGGTTTAACTGTTATACCCCAGTCATAGTGTTGTTGAGTCATTGTGGGGAACACACAAAAGATTCTTGATGACAAAAAACACAATACAGTAAGAAATATTCAGGGACACTGTGGAAAGCGATTCTTTTCATGAACTATGGCGTCATTTGTTCTTGTGCACTTTTACATGCGTGATAAAAAGTTGTAGTTATGAAAATAAAACACCTCTAACACTGCAGCCCTTAGTGTTTTTGTTTGTAAATGTATATAAAAACAAGCTTTAATACCCTGTTTATACTTGACACCTTTAGGCTGGCTCTAAGCTGACCTAACGTTAGCCTTCCCAGAGAGAGGGCTTCAAGCCCATATACTGTAGTTCAGTCGAAGTTCAATTATAAACTCAGCAGACACCTTGGGAACGGGAAGCATAAACACACTCCGGTGCAGTGGTGGTGGGGGAGAGCGGTCAAAAAGAGAAGGTAATGCTCCAAACATAAGACCGGAGAGATCAGAGGCTTTGTGGATGGATTTTTTTTTTTTTTTTAAATGTTTTTGTCTTTTCTTAAAGTTCCACTCCTGTACAAGATCCAGAATAATTATGTTGGTAACCACTAACAGAAGTCTACTAGTACAGTTGTCCTGCGTTATACCGCCCCCCTTTATAATGCCACCCTCGCATACCGCCAGTTATTCTCTCTGAACAAATGTCATTAATATAAATACAGTGCTATTTTTACCCGTTATATCACCACCCCACTATCCGCCACCCGCCAACTTCCCAAGCCAAGCAAACATAAATATAAGCATTGTAGTTTCTCTCATTGTAGCGCCAGCGAAATAATAATGGTCAACTAAAACAACAACATTATGCAGTTAACCTTTGACTCGCTTTCCTAATTCGTTGTTAACTGAACGTTCATACCAATGTCATCAACACTCCCGCTCCCAAAACAAAACAGAAGTACAAAATGGCGAGAAAGAGGTTTGTTTGTTTACATGCACGTTTTGCACAAATGAAGGCTGACTTAAACTAAAGCATCAGTTTTGTAAACAGCAGAATAGTTTTTTTTTTGTTTGTTTGCTTTTCGTTTGCATGTACATATTCAACATTTTTTTTAACTGCTTGAAAAATAATGCTGTTGAGCTTAAATTGCTTTGTGAAATAAATAGATAAAAGTAACCATGTATGTTTCATACAGATGGGAAAAGTCCATAAAACGTCACTAGTAGACCTACTGTAGTTTTTAAAAAAAGATTAATGTTTTTATTAAAATGGCCTGGATATACCGTACAATGTTTGAATTTACTGCAAACATAGAAGGTTGTGTGTGTGTTTTGTTTTTTTTTGACATTCACTATAACGCCACCCTCGCTTATTGCCTTTTTTTTGCCCATGGACCTTACCTGGCGGTATAAAGAGGGTTGACTGTACTAGCAAAGTAGATCTGATCTGATTTGCTGTGTTATACTGTTTACCTCATATGCTACTTACGTATTACTTTCATACTTTATTACCAACTGTAACTACTTGATCATTTCCTGCATACTTCAATAACAATATATGAACCAGCATATCTTTAATGAGACCTCCCAGCTGGCAACTACTAATAACCTTAAAGGGCACCAATACTATAACAGCAAGTTGATTTTCAAAGGGTCTTTTAAAAGGAAAGCATTTGGCATCAATAGATCAGGAATTCCATGACTGCACTGTAGACAAGGACACTATATCTTTTCTACAAAGATATATTTTAAAACATGGTGATGTACCTCATAATGTGTTGTGTTAGTTTTGGCCTGTGCCATATTTAAACGTTTCATGTACCAATTCCATGGGTATTTTACATTTATTTTTATTATTATTTTTTTTATTATAATCGTTGTTCAGAACGCATGTATCTAAGGCAATGCTGATGAAGTACATCTAGTCACCACTATCTTTTTGATTTTGGACCGTATGCCATGACAGATGTGTTTTTCTAACAGATTAACAGCTTTGAACCGAGTCAAGTATGCAAACATTTTTTTATTTTTTATAATTACATTACATAGACCAGGCGGTTTAAAAATTCACCGGTTGTGATTCTCCAAACATCATTCATTAGGAAACAGTCAAACTGTTTTCCATTCATTTCTATTATTATTATAAGTCCAAAACATGTTAACAGCTTGTAAAACCAAATTTATGTTCAGTTACTCACTTCCTGCTCCTACTCTGGTCAAATTATACAGAATACAAATTGCAAAACACTGACTGTTCATAGGAGTTGAATGTCAACGTGGAAATGTTGAATTCTATCTCTTTAAGACATGGTTTTATTTATTTATTTATTTTTTAATATATTTTTTTCCATTGGTAGAAACCTGCAGAAAATAATTTCTAAACCGTAATAACCCAGACCAGAAACTTATCCATTGAAGTAATCTGTAACCATTATGACCCAGATCCGAGAGCCACTCCATCAGAATGCAATTTTATCTTGAAAGGTTTTAGAAAAATGACACAAGGGAAACAACCTACACAAGGATTAAATCATTCATTGTTAATGATTTCTGCAAATATGGGTTTCTGTGACATATCTGCCAAGCCTTACAGCAAACTGATAAAATGCACACTGGTTTTCCATCTAATGTTTGTATATTGTCAGATTTACTAATTTGATAGATTCTTAATCCAATTTTCCACAGAATCCCCACCCTGCAGCAACTTCTGCAAGGAAAGAGAATCTATACGCATACAAAACTGCAGCTATTCCATGCAATCCAAGCCAGCGAACTAGCTTTACAATTCTTTTTAACCACCATGTACCATTTTATTTAATCCAAACTATTTTGAATAACCTGAGTAAGAAACATCATGTTTCGCTGCAAACAATAATTGGTAACAGGTAATTATTGTTTGCATTTTTTCATAGTAAACTGACACCAGAACTACATTCCAGAATAATTTCAGTGAATGTGCTATCCATGTTAAAAATGGTTTCTAAGATGGTGACCACAGAGCAGTGACACATTTAGTGTTAGTCTCCGCAGAAACCCTCTTGCTGGGGTGGTGGGAGAGTGGTAAAATGAAGAACAAATGTCCTTTCACACTCCCAAATGTGTGTAACTTTACCCGCTAACTCACAACACATATGCAGTTTGGAAACTTCTTCATGCATAGTTGAACCCTTGTGCCATTATAATGGAGGTTTAGGTTGTGTCTCTTCTGCATTGGTTTTGGAAAGTTGTACAGTGTTTGGGTTGTGTGTGTAGAAGTCTGTTTCGCAGGATCTCTATAGTAACATATTATACTTGGTCTGTTTTGAATTATTTTATACATGATAGCTGTGATCTTCTTGCACTACCTAATGACTATACAGCGCTACGTGATTTAAAATAAAGAATATAGCAATGCTCTCCCAAATGTATTCAGCCCAAAATATTTCATTATCCACACATTTAAACACCACACTAATCAGTTTCAAATGTGGGAATTATGATTATTTTATTAAGGCGACTATTCAACTACCTAATTATTACAACACAATTGTTTTAATAAATGTGGTCATTTTTAACACACCTTATTTCTTTACACACCAATTTGTGTTAAAAAAAACTATGCATCTATAATATGTTTAAAGAAAATATAATGCATAATAAATAATAATAAAAAAAAAAAACAGCTACCAGGCTGTTTCCTCCCAAAACTGTTTTTAAATGACATTTAAAAAGAATGTTAGCTTAGATGGAAATGTCAGTTTTGCTGGTATTTAAATGATAAAGCGAACGATTCTATCGTGTTTAGATGGACCCGAGATGACATTAACACCGGTCTGCTATTAAAAGGTCAAATATGATTACAAAATGTGTCTTTGGTTTACTTTTATATGATAGAACTTTACATATTGCCTACAAATATTGCTTAGAGACGTTTCACTGTGAGAGGTTTTAAATGTTATATGTGTGGATAATGAAATCTTTTAAGCTGAATACATTTGGGAGAGCATTGTTACATTATTTTCTTTCATAACATTAAGAGCTGTGTAGTCATTGAGTAGTTCAAGAATCCTGACAAACGGATTTGTATACACACAACATAAACACACTACTGTAGAGCTTTCCAAAATCAAGGCAAAAGAGACACACCCTAAACGTCCATTATAATGGCACAAGGGTTCAGTTATGCATTAACCCCCCCCCCCCCACCAAGGTTTCTTAGTGGTGTCACTGTTACTATTCTCATATTGTATTTGTGTATAAATCAGCAAGACCACTGAAGCAAGATGCCCTGTCACTCGTAGTTAGGCTGTGATACAAATCCAGCCCGACTTTAGAACACCTGATCCATTCACTGGAAAAATGGGATCAATTTAATCCTCCACAGAAAGCTGGAGTTCTTTTTTGTTGGCTTCATACAATAATTATTTAGATATTTCTCATTGATTACATTAGTCTGTATGCTGAGATTCGATATTGTCAGAGTCACTATGACATTTATCTTTTTTTTTTTTTTTTAATTATTATTATTATTATTATTTATTTCTTAGCAGACACCCTTATCCAGGGCGACTTACAATCGTAAGCAAATACATTTCAAGTGTTACAATACAAGTAATACAATAAGAGCAAGAAATACAATAACTTTTGTTCAAGTGTGGCAAACCACAGTTCAATAATACAGCAGATAATAGTGATAGTTACATCAGGATATGATTAAATAGTGATAGTTACATCAGGATATGATTAAATACAAAATACTACAGGTTAAACACTTGGCAGATTACAGTATTCTGAAGTACAGGATTAAATGCAGTAAAATAGGGGGCAGATAAGAGCAAAATAAAGCACATTTAAATGAAGGATGATAGTGTCCCAGGATACAAACAGAGGAGTTCTACAGGTGCTGTTTGAAGAGGTGAGTCTTAAGGAGGCGCCGGAATGTGGTCAGGGACTGGGCAGTCCTGACATCTGTAGGAAGGTCATTCCACCACTGCGGAGCAAGGGTGAAGAAGGAGCGGGCTCTGGAGGCAGGGGAGCGTAGCGGAGGTAGAGCCAGTCTTCTAGTGCAGGCGGAGCGGAGAGGTCGAGTGGGGGTTTAGGGAGATATGAGGGTCTGGAGGTAGCTGGGTGCAGTCTGGTCAAGGCATCTGTAGGCTAGTACAAGAGTCTTGAACTGGATGCGAAAAATTGTCATTGTCAAACAATTTCTTCTGTAAGGGTGTGGCGGAGTGTCCCGCCACTATGTATTATTATTTGTATTTTTGTTTGCGGCGCGGATAAAAGCACCGCGGCTTTTATTATTTATAATTTAAAACCCTGTGAGGATGCATGGCTGATCAGCTACTGATTATTTAACTAGCTGACAGTCATGCATCCTTACCAAACGCGTGCAGACTCTGGCCGAGGGGTAATAAGATAATTAACAACTAGTTAACCCCTCGGCCAGAGTATAAGAACCGGCAGCTGCCTGTGCTGCGGGGTGTGTAGTGTACAGAGGAGAGTACGGGGAGAGAGCGAGAGCGAGGAAACTTAACGACATTTAAAAAACGACTGCTAAACAGTCTTTGTTTATTCGTTTGGCCCTTGTGCCTTTTTGGTTTGTGTTTTGTTCATTGTTTAAATCTTTTGTTTTTGTTTATTTGATTAATAAAATACGCTGAATGCAGTAGCATTCAGCTTCACCCGCCCATCCATTGTTTTGGTTTCTGTACTTCCTGGTCCGTGACGTCACCACACCTCACCACTGCGAGCCAGCCTGCCACAAAGGGCCTTGTAGAAGATTAATTAAAAAATGGTGGCAAAAATGCCTATATATAAGAGTGTTATAAATGGGGGAGTGGGTGGGGGGCACTGCAGGACACACAACAACACACATCTGTAACATTCCCACTTGTGGATCATTTTAATTAGCAGATTTTAAACTATTAATAGCCTGGCTAAATGTCGGGAGTTCAGTTCGAAGCAACAGACAAGCAAACCAAATAGGAGGCACTTTTTTATACAGAGAATTGTGAGGGTCTGGAACCAACTCCCCAGTAATGTTGTTGAAGCTGACACCCTGGGATCCTTCAAGAAGCTGCTTGATGAGATTCTGGGATCAATAAGCTACTAACAACCAAACGAGCAAGATGGGCTGAATGGCCTCCTCTCGTTTGTAAACTTTCTTATGTTCTTATGTTCTTATGAGAAGGAGAGCGGGCCGGGAGAGGGGAAGAGGGAATGGGCTCGCCCCAGGTTCGGCTGCTGGAGCGAGGCTGAAGCAAAGCTGAAGCGTCTCGTCTCCCGGAGAAAGCCATAGCTCCTCTCGCAGCAAAAAAGTAAATACATTAGGAAAGATAACCCTTTAACACTTTGTGACAGCTTAAATAGTCACTGACTTTGATTAACTGCTTGAATTGTACCTCATCTTACAATACAGACCTGCACTGCTTAAATACTGAATTAAATGCACGTGTTTCTGTCTAATAAGGTTATATTTCATCAGCCACACCAGGGGGTTCTAGAAGTTTCCCTCACAGCTCTAACACATTGAAGAAACCAATTATTATTATTTTACATCATCTTGAATTACAACAACCACAACACATTGCTGTTATTAAATCTGAAAAAGTGAGTTGCACAATAAAGATTACTGCAGCATATGGTTGCCACGCTGCAATTCATACACAATCCATCAAATTAAGGAGAACACCACATGCATGTAATGCAACAGGAAGATGTGGAGAGGGAGAGAGAATGCTTTTGCCATAATGCTGTTTATAATTGAGTTGTTTTGTTAGTGCAATTTTGTGGGGATGATTTCCTCCAACATTGTGTGGTGTTCACATGTAATCACTGCAATGACTATGTAAATGATGCTCTTAAATGCAGTATATGTCGAGTCAGTGTCACAACGGCACTTCATCCTATAGTGTCACTGAATGTAACAATCTTAATGATAAAATCGTACTCTGAAACTACAGGACTAGGTGTGGCCATTTTATTAGTTATATTAGGAAACAGTACAGTGCAGTAAGACAATGCAAGTAACTGTTATGCTAAGAAGCTAAATCACATGATTGGTGGTTTAGTATACAAGACCTACAGAATATTGTTATTTGTGTGTGTGTGTAAACATTTTAGTTTAAAAGCATATTTGTGCTACCCTGCAATACAAAAAGGAAAACAAGGACCCCCTTAAAGGAAAGGCAGACCAGTCAATGCTCAGTCAGATAACATTTACCAGCATCGTGCTTACTGTACTGTAATTCCTGATATACTTTTTCAAATGGCCACACATTTTCAAAATGTGGTTTTATCATCATTGCCTTCAGTGACACATAAACGTTGCTTTTAACAGCCACATTTACATAGTAATTGCAAAGTTATTACATTTGAACTACAAGTGATGTCAAAAGCAATCACCCCCCTTCAAAGAAATTGCAGTAACAAAAGTAAATTATAAATGGCATTACAGCAAAAAGCATTCCTTCTCACTCTCCATCTCTCCCTGTTGTATTCAAGGCATGTGCTGTTCTCCTTAATCCTATACATTATATGATGGATTTTCACCCCAAGCACTGAGGGTGTGCCTACAGGCTGTATGTAATTATACAGTATTAACACTTAAGCATTCTCAATTGTGAATTTAAAAATAAATCCACATAATAGACATGTGAAAACATTGATTTACAGCACCACCTTCTCCATCAGAAATCTTTTTTTTCCAATAAAATCAGTACATTTAAAGTGTAACTGATGCATTGTGCCATAATTCTCTGCAATACCTTGTGGAGTAGACACAGGATGCTTTGTAAGTTGATGCAATTCTATTTTTTGTTGCTTGGTTCTGAACAGCTATGTTAAGAATGGCTGGATGTTAAATGGTTACAGATGTGGCTCTTCTTTTCAGAAGTACTGAATTTGCTCTAGCAAGACTCAGTAAAATCATGTAAAATAAAACAAGCTTTGTAATCTTCCATAGTTTTGCACTTTTAGAGCAAGCATATTAATCAGTCCAAAGGAGTAAAGACAGCATATCCCTGTGCTACCAATTGTCCCAATTCTGTAGTACGGTAATATTGCTTTTCAGACACAATTATTTAACTGCTGGGCCCACACATAATTAAAACTTGACTAAAGAGAAATAGTCCAACAGACCATAGACACCATCACATTTCTTTTGATACAATGGTCTGCTACACATTTGTATCTCTTTCAAAAATAAATAAAGCTATGTTCCTACAGAGGCATTTTTTAATTGTTAATGTGTACCTTTTGTTTCCTATTTCAAAGTGCCGGTTGGCTTTATTGCCTGTAATACTTGTTGATAATTAGGTTTTATCAATTGTCTCTCTGTATCGTGTTGCTATGGTGCTAGAAGTTGCATCACTTTATTCATAGTCTGTACTAAAGAGCCTTCAAAAGGTAAACATGGTCGATGCACTGAAGGTACTGCACTGCTCTATCGGTGGAAATGATGCAGAATTTTAACAGGAATAAAATGCTTTTATAACTGGAGCACTTTTATTGCCTGAGGCAAATAAAATGTACAGCTCTGGAATCTAAACTGAAAATACACATGATATTCAAACAATGAGTTGTATGTACCTTGAGATCCTCACAGATTGTACGGTTTACCTCATGACCTATAGGAAATGCCTACCACTAATGTATGATGTTATTTATATCAAACATTGTGTCCTTTCAGAGAGGAACAACAACTTTAGATGTAATTTAACACAAAAAAGATTATTTAAATACATGTATTTATTCTGTTACAATTCTAAATGTATTTTTAGTGAAGTGTACACATATTGCAGCCCACAGCAGAAGGTTTAGTAACAACTACAGAACCAGTATGTCTAACTTTTTTTTTTTTTAAATTAAGCAACATTTTTTAAATTTGTTGCCAAACACTTGATACAGTGCCTTTTAAAAATGCCATCCTATTTTAGGCCAGTATAATACTGTTTAAATTGATCTGTCTGGACTTAATTTATGCTGGAGCCGTTTCATATACAATAGATTAAGTTAGGTTAAGTTCAGTTCCTTCCAAAACTTGTATTTATTTTTCAGATTGACATGCCAGTGGCCATGAAAAAATCAAACAAACAAACAAACAAAATATATATATATTTTTTTTCCTTCTAAGCAGCAGTTCATGTTACGTCAGTTTTGATGTTGCATTTCACCACGGCTTTGCATCAAGTGAAACACTCTCATTTTGAAGAGCTGCGCTTTAGCAATTTCCTTCCTGTCACAGGTGCCTCCCAATTGACTCTGGAACATGTGGCATATCACTTTATAGTGACAGCAGAACGGGCAATCGCTTTGTATTGGCCGCACGGTCCTGTCGCCTCTGAACAGCCTTCCCCAGCAAACAAAACAGTTTTAGATCTCAATTGCCTTGTAAGGGAAACATACGGCTATCACAACCTTTTTGTCTTTAATTTTTGGAAATGTATGACCATAACCTAAAGCCACAAAGCACTTCATGTAACTTGTCAGTTATTTGGCCTGAAAGACACAGGTATACAGGCAGTTATTAAAGCTGTTTAGAGCCCGCAGTGGAAATGGGCTTTACTTCTGCTACCCTGACTCCATCCAGGTCACTATGTTATTTCTGCATGAATGTTCCTGGAGCATTTAGATCCATATGAATCTACCGCCTGTGACAGGGCACTCAAATAGAACCGGAGGAGGGAACAACTGTGTGAGGTACTGTACTATTGCGTTTTAAACTACCTGCTTCCCTGTATTGGGGCTAACAAATAAAGGCTGTAAGACTGAAGTGGGTACCAGCAACTTATTCATGCAAAGGTTTTTTTTTTATCATGAATTCAAAAGGGAGACCATTATTTAATCTGGGTTACCAAGATCTGTTGTGAGTGTCTACCACACTAATCCTGCATAATTATTAGAGAGATAAGGCTTGTGCTGCATTTCCCAATAATGTAGATGTAGGAAAGTAATTTAAAGCAGTAACACAGACCACCTTGGTGGGACACACATTGTTAATCACCATGACAGCACTGGGACATGGTGGTGAGCTGGGATGAACTAAATGTAATAGCAGAGTTTTAACAGATCTTGAATAGCTAGCTGCACTCAAAGCTGGGGTTAGAAAGCAGAAAGCATTAAACGCCTGCAGTAGAAGATGTAGTTTGTAATTGAAACAGTCATTGTATTTATTTATTTATTTTTACAAAGGAGTATTATGACCCTGTGTGCTTTTAAGGGTGTTTTGAAGTATGATTGCAGAGCATCATACTCTGTAACAGGGAAAAAAACACAAGTCGTGAAGCTGCATTTGGGGGGGGGGGGGGTCAAAACCAGCGTTATTGTATGGAACTCGCGGTATAGTAACAAAAGCTTTAGTAGCAAGTGATTTCGTTAATCAAAATGCATGTTATTGAGATCAATAAAAATGAATGGAAGCATAATTCGGGGGGGGGGGATCTATGTAGGCTTGGTTGGAATTTATTTTCTTAGGTTAACATCTACTTTTGTATGTATTTTACTATATACGATTGGAGATTTTCTCTGGTACTCTTTGCTCGCCTCGACGGTAAATAAACTCGGTTATCAGTCACCGAACACTTACAGTATTCTAAGAACATTTTATATGCATACAAACGTGTGAAGGTAAAAGTGTATAATGTACATAAAGTGTGGGGGGAGTCTGACACCATTACAAATACATTTAAGCAAAACCCATCTCAATGATGTGTTGCCTGACAGCCCTGGCCCTGGCGGCTTCTCCGGGAGGAATATTCTGAGGAGGCTCCAATGGTTCAAGATGAGGCGCTTCTTCCTCCTGGAAACAACACGCTACACATATCCACGCATTGAACCACACCACCCAATTTGTCGAGGTACCAAAACCTCATTTTTAGTAAACCAAAGGTCCGCTCAATCACATTCTTCGTGGATATGTGTTTGTCCTTGTACGCCTGTTCTTCGTTCTTGTGTGGATTAGACACAGGTGTTAAAAGCAAAGGACACATTACAAATCCAAAAATCACCTAAAGAAACTTTTATTGTGAAAACTAATATGCCATTTTCTATACCAAGATTTCATTATTTATTCTTAGGTTTTTATCCTCCAATGTAAATTGGTACCATCGACAGTAACTGGTTTCGCATTACATTTTCTATTTTTAACCATCCTCTAGTTTGGCATTGATCCACCCCTGCTCTGCATTTTAACAGTTTTATCCAACAGAGTAAAAAAAAAAAAAAAAATTGCAACATGGACAGCTGGCCATCCTACAGTAAAGCACTAATTCTGGACTTGAATCAAGGTTGTTTGGAACTGAATACAAAGCTTCTAAGCGAATGAATCCTGGATTGCCAGAATTGTTTTTTAGAAGCAGCAGTATACAGGATCAATATAACTTGATTTACCATACAGGAAGGTGCATAACTATTTTGTTTTACACTCTCTTAGATCTATTCAAGAAAACACTTGTGGTTAAAAATCAAACAGCTCATTATTGTTCATTTCACTGTGTTAATAACAAGCCTACATATCTTGTGCACCAGGAAGCATCTGCAGCTATGTAACAAGTTCTCTAATCATACATAATTAAAGTATTTTTAGTTTTTATTCATAGGATTCAGAAGCGCAGAATTATATTTTAGCACCTCAAAGGTCAAGAACTGTCATGTACATTTAGGCCTGGCATTTGAAGTATTGAAAACCCAGATTGGATCTCAAAGCCATGCATTGTTGATATAAAAACCTTTTGAATGAAATCACAGGAGTACTAGAGTGTCATAATAAATGCCAGCATGATTTTGTTCAGTATTTCATTAAAGTGCAACAGTGCATTTATTTATTATATAAGTAGAATTGTTTTTTTTTAAAAACTTATTTAAAACGTCATTTTGGAATATTAAAGTACGCATTTAATGATTGTGCAAATTATGCTAAATTATTGTTCATTTATCATCAATTTCAGGTGATAAAATCACATCAAGAAATATGTGGGGAGACTGTATCTTATTTGAGGTCTTATGTACTACACTCATTCACGATGACATTTTAACTATTATGGCAGTCTTAGAAGAATGCAAATTTTCTTTTTTTTATTAAAGAATGTCCTTGGGATTTTAAAACTCCTAATATGTTGGGAAATATAAAATGTTTTATTTTAGTAACAATCCCTTGTCTCACATTTTACCATGCAAATTACAGCCACAGAGATCTTGTGTGTTAATGTTTTTGATTGATCTACTGGGACTTTATTCACTGTTAGACTTTTGGGCTGTGCAGGAGAACTTAAAGTGTTACTGAACAGGCAGTAGGGTTAAAACACAACACATTACTTTCCCTAGCTTTCTGCTTTGCTGTACGTATTCCTGCAATATCTTTTTCAACATAATCACAATTCTTTTGATATTTCTTTTAACATAACCCTGGTCATAAATGGGTATTGTCCAGTTATTTTCATTTCATATCGGTTATGCATTGGCTGTTCCCATCACAATGTTTTATGAATTCATAACATCGGTGACTTCAATCCAACCTGTTCAATCACAAACATTTCATTGGTTCCTGACGCCTCTCCCAAGTGCAGCATTTTCATTGGTTACTTGCTTGCTCCTGCACAGGTTCAGAGGGGCAGAAACAGGTTTATGTATATGCATGACAAGCCCCATATAATGGCAAAAAAATCATTATGTTGGTGGGTTAGGGTGGAATAGGAGCCAGTAATAAAACCTTAAGCAAAAACTCTACACGCTTAACTACACAACAGTGTTTAGACGGACAGCAGATTTCACTGCCGAGGTTAAAAAGTGTTCTTTGTGACAATGTTGTATGCACATTTTGAGCAGAGACATTAATATACATATGGTTGGAGGTACGCCCCCTGTACATCTTGCATCTTCGCGGCAGGGGTCTGTAAAGCGGATGATGCGATTATACAGGGCTTGTTGTGCATATTCATAAACCTGTTCCCATCACTCTGAACCTGTGCCAGAGCAAGCAGGTGGGACAGATGAACCAATCAAAGTGCTGAACATTGGGAGAGACGTTGAGAACCAATGAAATGTTTCTGATTGAACAGGTTGGATTGAAGCCGCAAATGTAGTGAATTCAGAAGACATTTTGACAGGAAGACCTGATGCATAACCGATGTGAAACTAAAATAACTACTCAAAACTGATTTATGACCAGGGATATGTTGATAGAAATATCAAAAGAATCATGACTACTGGAGGTTGAAAAAGACATTGCAGGAATACATACAACACAGCAGAAAGCTTGGGAAAGTAATGTGTTGTGTTTTAAACCAGCCTGTTCGGTAACACTTGGCTAATAAAACTACCTTTATAATGAGCCGAAAAAAGGGCTAATTTGATCATAATATTTACATGGTAATAAGGGAACAGAATTACCAAACAGAAGGTAGGTGGTAAGAATATAGATCATAAGTTATCGATATAAAGATATAGCTTCAGTTTTGCTGTTTGTTGTAATTCTGAGATGGCAATCTTAGACACTTAGTAACTTTAGTATCTACAGGACAGGAGAGGAACCTTTGCATATTTACCCCCATGTTATTTTTGTTAAGAGCTGCTACATTATTGCCAAACTGCCTTAGGAAAAAAGGAAGGATCTGTGAACCCTGCAGCAAGGGGTCTGTATTGAAGTTTTGCTCCGCTGGCTTTAGGCTGCGACTTTCTAAAAAGAGCTTTGCTTCCTCCAATCCAAATCATAGGCCCCGGTTTTTGTAAAAACTGACAATTGAACCTGAATTATCATCTTCTGGCCCATTAATGTTTTCTACAGTTGCCAGTACTAAATAGGCTGTGAAAGCATTTAAACTTACTTTGAGGTATGGTATGGTGTATTTTTAATGTAATTCAATGCTAGCCTACCAGTTAAAAAATAACCATTACCTGAAAACGTTTCACGTTGTTTATTCTACAATACAAATCTAGAAAGGTAAATAAGTTTGTCTAAAACGCATTCTTCATTTTGTCCAGAAAACAAGTTGTATCATTGCCAGAAAACTGACAAAACCTGGCAGACATTCACTATGCTAAAACAGTCTCTTATTTACCGCTGGTCGCTACACCTCACCGAATAGGATATTTGTAAGTCAAATGCGTCTGAACAGAAGCTCTTTAAATTAACATATTTACTTAGAGACATCGTATTCGATTTGAAATTAGGAGTAAAAAATCGAATATACTGTTCTGTCTGCTAGTTACGCTGGTAGCTTAAACAAATCTGGCAATGTGATAGAGCCAATATGTTATTATTCTAACACATCTGCTTGTAAAATATCCATGACTTCTCCCCTTGACTCACACATTCTCACACGATTTATTCAGTTTGTTTGGTCTTTTCGACTTTTGATATCCTTTATTCTATCAGCAAGCCAACCTGCAAAAGCAATACCTGGGACCTTTGGTACAAAATTGAGATTATCTTTAAATATGAATCCCAAGCATTTCAGATAATGCCTCCAGTGCAATCAAATAGCTCAAAGAATAGAGCTCACAGATGCTATACTGAACGGTAGCTCATATATATTCCTTCCTCAGGGACATAGAAAATCAGATAGATTTTATACTAAAATAAAACTTTTTTTTCTTTACTCCTCTACTTTTCATTGGTCTGCATCGCTGCTTTGGGCATGTGAAGTAATGATATGTTTTCTCAGAGACACTAAAGCATTTGTAAGAATCACTCCCAGGACTTTCATTAAATGAACAAGATTCTATTTTACATACTTTATCTTTAAAAACAAAACCGTGTCTAATACGGTGCTTCAGCATGTACATTATTTATAACCAGTAGTGGTTGGGCATTGGGGAATGGTATAATTAGTGTTTAGGGTATACTACTATGATTGTCAAGTAGCAAAGATACCGTAGATGCAGTATCCATGAAAAATGGATTCATTATTCATTTGGATACTGTGTTTGATGAATCTTCAGTACAAATTAATACAAAATAAAATAAACTAGATACTGTATGTGTCAAAGAGAGCTCCCATTTTGAAATATTGGTTCCCTAATCTGATTTCTAAATCTAAGTAAAGGTGTTGCTCTTTTTGCAGCATTGTCATGGACACAAGCTATTCGTTTTCAAATTCACCCCAAATTCTATGTTGATTCGATCGACCGCTTCTGCTAAATTCACAGCAGTGTGCCTGTCATTTAAATTTCTTGTTGCTAGTACTTTTGATTGGAGTTTCCAGTCTGGCGTAATGTAATGGCAGGTCATCGTTAAAAAGGCTTCCTGTGCCCTGCTTGTCCATACATCTGTAGTGGTGGACAGTGAATCACACTCCTCGGATGCATCTTGTCTGAGCTTTTCTTTTGCACATTTGTGATTCAGAGTAATTTATTTAGACAGGTCTTTTGATAGGGCATTTCGTATCAGATTTCTAAATGCAGCTCCCTCCACGATGTTAACGGGACTAACATCTTGTGTAACACCATCCACTATCAAGTCTGTTATTTCTTTTGCTCAGGTGCATTTTGGCTCAATTTTCTGCCCAGAATATGATGCCACTGAAGGTAGTTCCTTTTGTTTTCAGTTCTCACATTGTCGTATTTTGTTGGGTGGAGCCTCACTCCATCGATGGGCATTCGACCGATTCGATGCATCGAGCCATTGATCCATCGTCCCAGCTCTAGGTTGGTCTAGAAACTGATGATACCCTGACAGAACCTCCATACCTAAATTAAAGCCTGTGTGTGCTGTAATAAAAGGATTAGGTTTCAAATGCTGTTTTTTTTATGTAATCAGTCTTGACATAGACACATAATGATTCCTGAAACCAGATAACTCTTTTCATGCTCTAAGCATTCCTGGTCGCACCCACCCTTCTATGATATATTAAAAGTTGTGCATCTTCAATTTAGTTTTCTATAATGTATACATATAAATTGCAAATATATTCAACCACCCCCAGGACTTCATTGTCCTTTTAAATAAATTATTACTTTCTTTTTTAAGTGTTGATTATGGAATGGTAAAGTGTGTTTATTATGGATGTCGTTGATTCAGTGGCACAGAATGAACCTCAAGCCTCTGCAAATGAATAAACCAGTACATCATTAAATACAGAGTGGGTGCAGGCAGTAGCTGTTGTCAGGATAAGGAATGGGGCAAAAGCAAGTCACCCAGTGCTTGCCAGTCAAACCAGGTCACTGAACCTTGGTGTTGTGAACCGCCCTGCGATTTCAGCATGGCACTACTTTCTCAGCCCCTCAGGACCCCAAAGCAGTGCCTTCGGAATTTATTAAATCCATTAATTTATTTAAAAAAAAACAGCATTTGCATTTTAAATGAAAGCATTAATTATGCAAAACCAACTGTCTGTATGCTCACTCGGATGAGAAGATGGGAGGGTTTTAATCCAGATAATTATTTTTTTTAAGTTTCATTTTGATTCATCATTTTAAAAAAACTGAGCTTCTTAGACCCCCCCCCCCCCCCTTGGTTTATGTAATAAGTAACTGAGAATGTGGACCCATAAGAAAAATGCACATGGTGTACACCTAAGTTGTCACCATACACTAGAATACAGATGTGTGTAAAGACACAATGCAATTGACAATGCTGGCAGTGAATTAGTTTTTTTTTTTTTTTTTACTGGACAACACCAGTCATTGAACCGAAGAGACAAATCATAGAATACAGCTGTGTAACAAATAGTAAGACAATTCAACATCACTCTACCCTGGATACCTGCAACTACTGTATATTAAATCAATGTAAAAGTAAACAACATTTAGTATTGCGGGTTTATGAAGTTACTACCTGATACTGTATATAAGAAGATGACCCTGGAAGTCGCAGCCTTGTAACAATACTACCAACAAAGCTTAATTTTTCTTGTAAGATATCCCAATAGATAGGTCTTTATCAATGGGCACCAACACGTGACATGACCACAATATGGTGAATATATAGTGAAGGATAGCGTTAGATTTTATACTGAAAATATGAAATGGTTTGTGACATGTTATCAGTTGAAAAAGCATTGCAAGCAGATTTATTAAAACATGTAAGCTACCCTCAAAGGTCTTCATAATGAAAGGAGGCTCTTAAATGGAAGATAATGAGATCCAGGACTGAGGTCTGCATGGTGCAAACACAGCTACTCTGTAACATGTTGGTAGAACTCCTGGCAGTATGCAGGAGTACCAGGTCTGCTTTAAACCACAGTGAAAAATGCGATACAGTGTAGAATCAATCAGATTTATTATTGCCAAATTCCTTCTAGTGTTCACCGTCCACACAATAGGTTATCATTTATCCACCATTACTTTTCCATGGGGGACGTAAAAGTAAGAATGATAAAATTCTGCCCACTCTTCACTCTAATATGTAAATAACTCATGAGCTTCTAGAATCTAAAAGGAATGATTTCCATCCACCAACATATTCTTCTAATATATTCAATATGAGACAAACCCCATGAAATTATTCAGTAAGTCATGCCTGAGAGAACTGCCATAATTTCTCCGATTTTAGTTTTAAAATTTAAAACAGAAAAGCATGAAATCCTGTTTGTTGGAAAGCCGTTTGCTTCTTAGGTAACCTGCATTGCAGTAATGGGTGATGCAGGGACCCCTGCATATCCATAATGCATCTAGATGGATTTCCCCCTGGCGGTTATGTGCTTCAGAGATCTCTTTCATTTTATATCATTGTCCATGATATCTTTTTTCTTCATACCCGTGAAAGCTGCATTTCAGGTAAAACAAATCTACGTGTCCCATCCCTGCAAAGCTCCAGGATAAATTGTTACCGGTAATTGTCTATCTGGTGCAGAAGGGGGTGGAGTCTTTTCTCATGCTTTGGGACATTTAGTACATCTGGCTGTTCAAAAATGACTGCCTTCAGTTTAAGGGTCAAAATCTGATTGGCTTATCATTTACACCCTGCTGGAATGCAGTAACCCATGATAAAATGCATTGGATTCAAAATGCATTCAATTTAGACTAATTAGAAAATTCATGTTTATAAAAAAGAAAAAAAAAGACTAACACAGGAACCCATATTACCTAAACTGGGCGATTAATTATAAGATTAATAATAATCTTTACTAATTTGGAGCCATTTCACACTTTATTTTGTGTGTAAAAACAAACCGGAACCTTTATGTGTCTAATGCATTCATAGTAAAACCAGAAATGGGTCATGGAAAAGATTGCTACTATTTCCGTTACATTTTTTTACTTAATAATATCTCAGAGATGACGCAGAGAACCCGATCAAAGCTCAAATACTGTACATGCATACTGTACAGCTATGGCCAAAAGTTTTGCATCACATAGAATCTTTGCATTGAGATATAATTTAAAAAAAACAAAACAATATGAACATAATTAAGATCTTTTATTCAACATTATGTAGTCAAAGAAACTACAAAATTATACAGTATTTCATGTTAGATTTTGAAATGTCACATTTTTCCATTTTTGTAAATTTTGCGTTACGTATATGGAAAACTACAGAGCAGGATGTGTAATTCGATATGTTAACGTCAATTATTCATCACGTTTCATATGAACCAAAATTAGTTAATTCTATAGGGTGATGCAAAACTTTTAGCCATAGCTGTAGGTGTAGGTAAATACTGACTGGTTTCATTCTTTGATCAATTATTCAAGCTGTTAGAAAACTAAAAGCCCCACCAAGGAAAGATCTATCCATCGCATAGTATAACATTTTATTTGTGAATATCCAAGCATACCTTAAGGCTAGCATTTCTGTTTCTGGTCATTTCTCATTTTTATAGCATGCTCACACAGTAAGTGGTTATTTAATACATCGCACAATTATATCCCATGGTCTTAGATCACTTTTAACAGCTGCTCCCATCCAGGACTTCTCATTTGTTAAAATCATTTTTCTTTTCAGATAATCAATAACAAAATGGTGTCTACAGTACAAGGAGGTCTTGTTTAGTTATTCCGCAGTGTAAAATGTATTAGTTGAAGCCATGTGAGATTTTATAGGCACTGGGGCTAAAAAGCCCTGAAAGCAAATCTCTTTTGAAGAAAAAGCAGATTAACAGGGCACTGCTCTTAAGCACGGAGTGAGTCAGGCAAGGTGACAGGGGAAACTACACTGACTTACAAACTCCTTTTCATTTCCTGTATCTTGTAATCCATTTTAAGCAGCTTGAGACTCCCTTATTCACCTTATGTGGAAAAAGCATTCTCCATCCGTGTTGCCCTCCTGATTCTGAAGGAATCCTTTCTCCTGTTTTTAAAGGAAGGTTTTAAGATTGTGTTTCTCGATCAGAAAAAAAAATTGGCTTTATGAACTATCATCTTGAATGGGCATCTTTACAGACCTCAAGAGCTTGACATTAGTCATCCTTTCTGGCAACAACACGATATGTGCCTCCTTCCTTGTAAAAATGTGTGCTTCCTTTCTTATTAAAATCATCATTGAACACTAATGCTGTCTGTGGGATAATCCCCAAACCCATGGTTTCCTTGCTCTCTACATGTTGTGGTCTTTCTTATACAGTAGGAAAAGAGTAAGAAAATACATTTCTGTGACCAAAAACGCAGTCTGAAGGTGACATGCTTTGTTTTAGTCAGTAGTCCAATGACAGAACCATAATAACAAGCTTAGAATCACTTCCTGGGTCAAATTGATCGATGGGGTTTATAGGACAGAAACCTTAGCACTTACATCCACCAATCCTTAAGTTCTACTGGACAGCAAACACTAAATGGGCACTAACGCTTAAACAGAACACTGTAATATCTGAAAAGCAAGTACTTGTAATGCATAAAAAAACTAATTTACAGTACCAAACAATCCAGAGCCATTGCAAACTTCACACAAGGTCAACATAAAATGTCATAACCTGCTCATTGCTCTTTAAAAAGCAAATACAAGCTGGGGTAGCCATTCCTCCTTACAGATGTATGAGCTCATATTCGGGTATATATTACGAGGACTATCAGCACCTAGGAAACCACCGTTCTTATCCTTCTGAGATCAAAGAGCTTGGTTTATTCATACTGTTAGGCTGCTTTTAAGCCTACTGCTCAGATAAAATGATACCTGCAAGTGGACAGACAGGTTTGGCTATTCTCCAAAGAGAAACTGGAGCAGTTCTTAACCACCTCCACTCATTTTATTTCTTGTGTCACCTTGACACTGGACTCAGTCAGCATATCATATTTGGGTGTTTTCTCTATTAAGTATTCATCTACTGAAAGAAATATGCTTAATTAAAAGTTGAGTTTGTCATGTACCATAAAACATAGCAATCAAAGTAGGCGTGAGTAGCTTTCGAGTTATGGTGTGAGAAAGCAGTAACTATTAATTATGGGTAAAAGGATATCATTTATCATGCATAGTTAGTTTGGGTAGAGTTAAAACATATCTACTTTACTCTAAAAGGAATAGATTCATTAGTTGCTTTCTTCCCTATGACTTCAGCCATAGATTTGTCAACCAATCACAAATACTACTAAATGTCTGGATCAATGACATTTACCATCACAGGATATTCAGGAAAGGTACAAGTAGGAGGCTGTGTGGTCCAGTGGTTAAAGAAAAGTGCTTGTAACCAGGAGGTCCCCAGTTCAAATCCCTCCTCAGCCACTGACTCATTGTGTGACCCTGAGCAAGTCACTTAACCTCCTTGTGCTCCGTCTTTCGGGTGAGACGTAATTGTAAGTGTCTCTGCAGCTGATGCATAGTTCACACACCCTAGACTCTGTAAGTCGCCTTGGATAAAGGCGTCTGCTAAATAAACAAATAATAATAATAATATACAGGGTCATATACAAATGTCTACTTGATTGAATTACAACATTCGACAATCACCATCCATAACAGTAAAACAATCAAAGGTAGTATATTTAGTAATACTAAAGGAAGCATCTATTACATGCAGTTAAACTAGAAGTCTTTATCCTTAATTTATTAGACAATGAACCCTAAGCTTTTGAATAAAGCCTGCTTAAATATCATAACATGGTGGATTTCTGCAAAGTCATTTATATAAATCCATCCCCTAATTGTGTATGTCCATATATTTGATACTATTTGTCTGCATACTTTGATAAAAACATGTATCCACTGAAATGGGATTATGTAACATTATAGCAGGTTAGATATGTTACCTTATTGTCATCTTTCTTAACCCAAACAAGTCTGTTTCAACATCCTTCATTTAAATTAACATAATACTTTGAGGAACAAGGCTTGTATCTAACGAGGTGTAGCATTTCAATACATTTAAAAACGAGAACATTATGACAAATGGCTCCTGTTTAAATGATCATCATCATTCATTACGACTTATTGAAAAGTTCATAGCATTTACATGTGTCAGTAATCCAAATACAATTATGGAGGAACTAAATGCAAGGTTTAAATTGTTGTGAAGTAAACATCTTTTTACACATTCCACACATATTCATATTAAACCGGTAATCAAAATTAATTCATGAACATGTATTTCATTTAAAGTGGTAGTAGCTAACAAAGGAATTCCATAAATCTTTACCTGCCATGCACTTCCATTCCCTATTATAGGTCTTGAATGTTTTAATGGTAGTCCTTATAGCAAAATAAAACATGCTGTTGCTTTCAGGTAGCTTTCAGGGAGCTTTGTGTCATTAACAAACCCATTAACTGAAAGGCTTTGCAGACAGTACTGCTTTGATCCTGGAAGACACTGCTGAGGTGAAATTCTCTAGGAAATCAAACAGACTTCATGAAATGAGGGTCTGTAAACCAAGAACTTCCTTTAATCTTTAACTATGTTTTAAAACTGTAGTCTATACTCCAAACGACACCGATATGCAACGTGTCCATCACAGCTGCCAGTGTAAATAAAGTATGTGCACTTTATTATGAATTGATGAAGCAGACTCTTCTCTGGTGCCATTCAGTTTCTACTTCCTTTGCATTGTTTGCCCTTGGGATCCTTTCAAATGTTTCTGTGGCGGAGTGTCCCGCCCCTATGTATTTATTTATTATTATTTGTATTTTTGTTTGCGGCGTGGATAAAAGCGCAGCGTCTTTTGTTATTGTTTTTTATATTTAAAAACCCTGTGAGGATGCGTGGCTGATCAGCTACTGATTATTTAACTAGCTGACAGTCATGCATCCTTACCAAACGCGTGCAGACTGTGGCCGAGGGGTAATAAGATAATTAACAGCTAGTTAACCCCTCGGCCAGAGTATAAGAACCTGCAGCTGTCAGTGCTGCGGGGGTTGAGTGTACAGAGGAGAGTACGGGAGAACACGGGAGAGCGAGGGAAAAACAATTGCTATATTTAAAGATATACTTGTTTCTGTTTGTTTGGCCATCGCGCCTTTTTGTTTTGTGTTTTGTTGTTTGTTTAAATCTTTTGTTTTGTTTATTTAGTTAATAAATTAAGCTGAACGCTGTTGCTTTCAGTTTCACCCGCCCATCCATTGTTTTGGTTCAGTTACTTCCTGGTCTGTGACGTCACCACACCTCACCACTGCAAGCCATCCTGCCACAGTTTCCCATCCTGACCAAGAAAAGAAATGTTACACCTCTGAAGAAGCATACTGAATCACACGGCTGCAATGAATCCTCGCACAGACATCACTTTCATGGTGGCATACAAGCCTTTGAGGCGACCGTTTGCATAGATGAAACAGACCACCTTTTTGCTGCCACCATTTAAAAAAACAAAAAAACAAAAACAAATATTATTTAAAAGGCATCTGGTGGAAAATGTGTAATAATCTGATGTCAATTTAAAGCATATATTTATACACACATTATTAAGGTAATTCAGATATAGACAGCCCTCACAAAACATTAAACACGTTATGAAAAGTCTGTTTCTATGTTAATACAATTATAGTTAATGAATAATAGATATATTTAATACATCAAAATAGACATTTAAATAGCTCATGCATTAAAGTTTTGTGAATATGGCCTGTCAGTTAATTAAATTCCTCTTTACTGGCAAGCTATAAAATGTTAAGCTAACATCACTGACTGACAAATATATATGATGTACCATCACTCAGAACCTACTCTTTTTTTTACATTTTTATCAATTTATTTCTTTTGTGGTTAAAAAAAGATTATCTCACACTGCAGAGTTAATAACACTGTCAAATCAATAACTCACACCAATAGACAATCAGCCTCTTACAGATGACTGAAAGGAACATTTTCACCATCATTAACTGCCACTCAGTCATTTGATCTGTTACAGTGCAGTTATTGAGTGACCCAAGTAACAATTTTTCAAGACTTTGAAAAGGATTTAAAGTACGGTACATACAGATGATACCTGGGACAATCCTCCACATTGATTGTGATTCAATGATTAATTCAATTTTGTACTTTTTCAGAATGTGTAATTAAAGGAGTTGGTGACTTTTAACAAGGAATAAGAATGTATTACAGTAACATTTTACCTTCAAGGTTATCCTGAGAAGTTCAGGTGTTGACACAAAACTACCAATTCATGACATGTACATGGTGTAAAAGTGTTATACATGTGTGTTTCATTCTAGGTATTATGTAAAATAAAGTGAGAGATGTTGACAAAAAAAATACCAATCTGAAATATATACAGTAATCTGACGCATATCGACTACGGTGGGAACAGAGTAAGGGCGGTTATGTAAAAAGGAGGATAAATGAATCATGCTTTAAATATCATTATACACAGCTGTAACAATTACTATATTCACACAATTATCATGTTAAGATTTTGGCTTTTATTAGGGAGCACCCCTAAATCCCTTGTTTAAAAAGATACAGGGGATTTATGCTTGTGAAGGGGTCGCCGTCTGCCATGTGGGTGCGTGCATTCACTGCTGAGTGACAGGCAGGAGATTGAGACGGAGATCGAAGTTGATAAACCCCACAGACTAACAGGATTTACTTACATATCAACATATTGGACAGCTCACATGACACTGCTAGCAATGGCAGCGTACGGAGCACATACAACACAGTGTACGAAAACTTTGGTAAAACAGTTAGGGAGGAGTGTGGAGTAGTCGTTAGGGCTCTGAACTCTTGACCGGAGGGTTGTGGGTTCAATCCCAGGTGGGGGACACTGCTGCTGTACCCTAGAGCAAGCTACTTTACCTAGATTGCTCCAGTAAAAACCCAACTGTATAAATGGGTAATTGTATGTAAAAAATAATGTAATTTTATGTAAAAATAATGTGATATCTTGTAACAATTGTAAGTCGCCCTGGATCAGGGTGTTTGCTAAGAAATAAGTAATAATAATATACGGACAGCTGGAACCTAGCTCGACCAATCACATTGCTTGTTTCACATCCCATTGCCAGCCCTGGATTAGAAAGTTTTAGTTAGTACAAATACATTCCGTGTTAACTCATCTACAGTAGATGTAATTGTATGTGTTAAAGGAGCAATCAGTTGGGCTGTATGGAGATCAAAGCAGGAGTGGGAGATCTGCTGTAAAACTATATATCTGAAACCGCAGAATCATCATGTTTTTCTGAAGACCATTGTCGAACTGATTTAAAGAATTACATGACACTGATTGCAACTGTGTCATCCATTCCAGTTGAAACAACTTAAGAAACATAACTGCTTCCCATACAGGCTGGGAGAGCAACAATCAGTGTGAACTCAAGCGGCTGTTTATCAAATATTTCAATTGGAATTAGCCTATTCAAAACCACTGACCCTCACCTTTGCCTGTTTCTGCTTTCTGTGAAGAGTTTAATCCGTTTATGTAGCTGTATATAGTACAGATGGATAACCACAATATGTGTGATCTACTGCACCTCCAAAATTTCAACCTTGAACCTACGACTGCTAACTCTTCACAAATTGTAGTCTTGTACTCCAGTTTACAAATACAATCTGTCTTTGTAATTAATGTAGTACACGTCTTAATTGAAAAACACAACTTGCATGGCTTCAAAACATATTCCATCTGGTATGATGTGCGAGTGGCTAAAAGTTAATTAAATCTGAATTAATTGCCTGAAGTTAAATTTTTTTTTTATTATTTATTAAAAAAAAAGCCATTGCTATGCAGCAGCAAAATTAACTGTATCTAAAAGACTAATGTTTTGAAGTACTGTGACTAGCAAATGATGCTGAGAGTTCAATATTAAATATTTAACACTGAGCTGTGCATTGTTTAATGGGTTTTGCTATGGGTCAACCTGCGGTGCACCAATAGGTGTTGACGACTGCAAAAACAATGAGATTAAGATAATAAAGTAGTTAATGGGTTGTAAAATTGTTTTTTAGGGTATTTTGTGAAGAGGGGTGTGCAAAGTCACAGGGATAAGTGTTTGTATTTATAATGACACTTGTGTTGATGAAATCCATTACTGTTGATAGTGCCAAGAAAAACTACATCTCTAGTATATAAAACACCTTGATGCTAATAGTCCATACACTGGCCCAGTGTACAGCAAGCGCACATTCTTGTAATGCGAAGGGTAATTAACTGTAATATCTTTACACATAGGATTCATTATTCCTTTCAGCTGTAAAAATACCACCGAAGGGCACTTAAAATACAGTGTTACATGTACAAAATGACCAGTAGACACAGTTCTACAAGGTTGTATGTACAGTGGGAAGGTTGTACTTTACAACATCTAAAATCTTTTGCGGTAAAATTATTTTCTTTTCTTTTTTCTTTTGTGTAATATATACGGTTCAACGTTGTAGAATTCTAGATGAAGCTCTATGTACTGTATGTTGGCCTCAAATGTGTTGCGGTCAATCTCGTGGGTATCCAAGTTGGACTAGCTGTCGGGCAAACAAATGACTCTGATGAAAAGCCATATTCTTTGAATGTCACAGATTGGTGAAAACAGAAGAATAATGATCACTTTTTAGAATTGATTTGCAGAGTAGAATAAGATACATGTCTGGGTTTACATCTGCTTCTAAGATGGTCTCCAAACTCAATTTGTCAATAGCAACAAACTAAACGTACTAATTGTGGATTGTTAGTACGATGAACAGTACTAATGATAGACTGCCAGAAAGCTTCAATTGCAACAAATCAAGCACCTGCAGATGGTCTGCAGGTAGGTTTTAAGGTGTTCTCAATTGCAATGAACACAATGTATCAGTTGTCTGCCCCCCTACAGGACTGTAAAACAAGGTATTAAGTTAGTCCAGTGATTCTTTAGATTAGGAGCTATACTAACTTGTTACGCAATATTGTTAAATGAACCATTAATCATGAGTCTGAATGTGTAAATCAAATAAAGTACATTAATAAATTCCATCCACTGTAATTGCAGATACTTTAATAAAAAGTACTGTAAAATGTGCCTATTATTTTTCACATGACGTGTATTTTTATAATTAGAAATAAAACAGAAATATACAAGGAAGAAAAATGTAAGAAACCATCTAAAATGATACATACTGTAGTTGGAGTATGCAGTACAAGAATGCATCACTCCTTTTACTCTCCCTACCCACTCACAGGCATTTCCTCAAGAACCAAGAACAAACTATCCGTTTAGCAATGTGGTCGGTACTAAAATTGGTGATCAGTTGATCCCAAACTTTTTTTCCTGTGTTTTTTTCAGCTGGTACGAAGATAAGGTAACTGTAATTGACCACATTTGTTTTTGAGAAAAGGGGCGGAACCAGTACACTTCGCATTAACAAAATCAAACAGTATTTCTAAGATTCAAGGACTGCTCACCCCCCGGACAATTCCACGACGCCTATCAGATTATATTAGATGGAAATACAGGGCCCCTCTAAACTTTTGATCAGGTTAAAATGTAAATTATGCTGGCAAGTCCAACATTTACTTATGTGAATTAGCCCTATTTGCTTGTCAGAGGGATGTACGTTAGGATTTCAAATGGTATTTGTGATTTGTACCGGTACCTAGTTCATGTCATTAACAAGTGAATTCCCCAGTGCTTTGCATAGGCAATTTCTAACTAGGTTGCATTAGCTCTGCTTTCAATCAAAGATAACTCAATCTAGATGTAATGAGATGTATTTAGATGAAGGCAGGCTGTCTATGTTGTAGAGGTGACAGAAAGTGACTACTAATATACAATGCCCAGAGGAGCTAATTAGGTCCCTCTGTGTATGGCCAGGCATGGTGCTTTAGCCACTCTCTCGGTAGGGCTGAGGCGTGGTTGCTCCTGCCTGGGGTACCCAGCCGGTAGCAATCACCTCAAAGCCCCTGCATTTTTAAACAAGCACTTCTCTGTAGTAAGTCAGTTTCTGGAGCACTGCAATAAAAGGAGCCCCCGCTGATCTCTGTCCAAAGTGCTGATCCTGCTGCCTGGCACATTTCCCGCTGTTTGCTGTCCACACTGCCTTGGATCGCACAACTAACTCAAACCTGCCACCCACCAAGAAGGGGGGCAAGCTGATTAGTTATGCCAGGACTCTGCAGTAACCCAGACAGGGCAAACTCAGCGAAGCAAGGCTGTGTTTGGTGGCTTGAACCACTGGCTGAACCATGAACTGTCTGTATAATATAATATACAAAAAGAAGTTCAGCAAAACTGGGCTTGCTTCCCAGTGTTCTGAACACTCCGTACTGCCTTAAGCACGGATTACTCCTGACACCTTATGTCCACCCTCTTATAGCCCTCTCTCTGAATGATATACTAGCTCTAAGTTAGAGATTCTGTCACCTAGAAAAATAAAAACATGACTTATATAGTGAATATGTCCATAACATTTATAAACTAAATTAGCTGTCTCAAAAAAGCAATTAACACAACATGATCTGTAATTAAGCTGATATAAAAACACCAATGTCGAGTGTAAAAAGTCTAATTAATGTATAAATACAGTAGAGAGAAACATGTTTGATGGTGTGCATATAGGGTATCGGTACCCGTGCTGTTAGCTTGTCTACCTCTCCCCATGGGCTCATTCATAGATTATGACAGTAGCAAAGCTTTTAAGGGTGACACATGATATTCTGATTTTGAATTATAAAAGACAGACACTTTATTTAGGTCTCAATATCACTTTTCTCCAGGTCACAAAACATTATCCTTTCACAAGATTGCATATTACAAACATACTGTTTTTATTGCTTTTTTGTCACTATATATTTTTTTATCCAAAGTGTAATCATATTTGCCCTACATAGTGATTGAAAAATGATCTGGCTTGAAAGGAAAGTCTTTTGACATTATGTGCAGGAACATCTTTGTGAGATGACTTTTACTGGTGTTTAACAAATGCACTGTGCTCACAATATTAGTAATCTCGAAGAACAATTTAGATACAGATACAAAATCTAAAACAAGCAAAAGGCAACGCTCTTCAAAAAAGTTGATTTTTTGATTTTCAGGTATTTTTATATGAGCAGTGAGGATGATTTGAGATACAATATTCATTTAACCTTTCTCGCAAAAAATGCTAATTACTCTAAATATTGAAAATAAAATTACATTTTTATATACAAATATTGAAAATAAAATTACATTTTTATATACAGTATATATAAAAAAAAACATTCATTCCCATAAAAATCTCTCACTGCCACCCACATAGCTGGAATACTGATCCTCGAACATGCTCCATGGAGAAATCTAACCTGCACAGATAACGGAAATGAGGTAAAAATGCAATCAAATGTATTTAATTAGATCTCATCTCTGTTTATAAAAACATTATTAGAACTGACCAGTGGACTTTCAAAATGTCACATAATGACACCATGTGCTATTCTCACAGATATGTATATTATAGTTTAATAGTGTTGTTTAGTTGTAAACTTTACAGTAATGTGCTCTTCACATTTTGGAGGACAAAGAGGACAAGAGTACCTGCTTAACACACAGAACAGATAACCTACTGTTCACATTCAGAAAGACAGGACACTTCGAAACCCATAATGACATGGATGTGACCAAAAAGAGTAGAGGGCAATTGACTCTTTTTCAGTGTACACTTCAATCTTGTACATGAATGTGAAGACGACCAAACAAAATCAGCCACTTGATGACTACTGGAATAATAAACACTGCAATCACTTGGACACTAAACCAAGGGAAAGCTGTCACCTACATGAGAAGGCAAGGAATGATGCTGAACTGCAAGACAATAGTGGGTTTGCCAGGGGAAGTGATCAAGATTCAACATTCAAGAAAAATGTTTAAAACTGTAAACCATCTATTAATGAAAAAAATGCCTGTGATGACATCAGTGACTAACTCTAACTATCAGGTCTTTAAAGAGGTACTCCTATTGACTTATGAACTGCAGAGTGCAGATAGCTGCTGATTACTGTACTTTGATTACATCTCTATAATAGTATTCCCCAGGTTGTATAATATGTATCAGCGAAGATGACCAAAATAAATGAATCAATATAAGGGTTTCTTACTGAATGCCATTTTGAAAAAAAATGATCAGAATGGCGAGAGATACTAAACCTGCAATAAATTACACCAGCAACAACATTGATCATTTTAGAAGTATTTCAAAAATATTTTGCACACAGGGAGACTTATTTTTTTTTTACCTTGTTGCTACCTTTTTTAAATACCTTTTCAATTATCATGACCAAATAAGTTTTGTCAGTACATTAATACATATACTTGACAGGAATCAGATGATGGATTTCTTCTCAAAATAATATTCAAACTAAATAAAGCCTAATATATCCTTTTACAAGCATTAACACCAATTATCGCCCATCAGACATGTCAAACACATAATATATATCTAGGGAAATTTATAAATTTCAGCCCAAGAATATTTAACTTCTCCTTGAAAGGATAAATGAGTTTGTTGCTATGGAAACAAAATACTAGTAGACTATGACATTTTTTGTGCTTTCTGAAGAAGCCACAGTTTCTTCAACAATGCATTTTTAAGTGTTGTTCAAGTGGCAATGCCTGATTTACAATCACAACACTATGCAGTAAAATCAGCTACAAAATCAGCTACAAAAGTACTTCTGTTACCAAGGAAACCACTATTCATTTCCCAAAGAAATATTATTAACAACGCAGTATATTGTTCAGAGTCAAAACAAGACTGAAAGAGGTACACTTGGATTTTGAGGCATTATTTGCAACAGCAACAGTGATGATTGCCTGTCTGTTTGTGACAGATTGATACCAAGCAAGTAATGTTAAATAGATTCTGTGGGTAAATCTCTGAAGTATAACCGTATGGAGACTGAGAACTAGAGTGCAGCATAAGTCCATCTGTCTCTTTCAGATTGGTTATGCCTAATGAGTTTTTAGTTATGCATAGATATGAGCTAGTAATGAATTCATTTTAAAAAGGGCACCCACGACCAACAATGTTAATGCATAAGCTTCACCACAAAGATATCTCAAGGGCTGTAGTTGTTTTTATACATTTTAAAATTATTATGTATAATATGTTGTGGTGCATAATCTAACAAATTAATTATTTTGTGCTAAATTAATATAACTTTGAATGGTATTGTGGAACCGGAATTGAGCTTGCATTTATAAAGTGCAAACAACAGCTTAGTTTTACTTAGCTGGAAACTGGGTGATATGTAAATCCATCCACCAGCGGGAAGAGCAAGTTTCACATTAAAAACTACAGTTTCTCTTGCCCACCACAAAGACGGTGGGTTTACATGTCAGTGTATAAAGCAGCATAGAGGGCAGGATACAAATATGATGATTCTGGCCTTCAGTTTAAAGCTAATGACACCAAGGTAACTGTTGTCAAGGTAAGTTGAATTTAGTTCTGCTTACAATACAGTTCAAACAAACAGGTGAAATTGAAAACAAACTCAGAACTGACAAATTACAGTACTTTCAAATTTCATAAGATGAAGAAGAAAGTGGAAAACTGTTGCACCGGGTTGGAAAAGTGACAGTGGGCAATAATTCATCCACAGAAATAGGTGATACCCTTCCCAGTCATGTGACCTTGTATTAGCCAATCAGGATGTGAGTTTCAAACTAAAGGCTTGATAACATTGTTTAATGCCCATTCTCAGTCCCTGTCTTAGCCTGGGCTATAACCAAGTGATGAACAACAAAAAAAACGAAAAAATAAAAAAAAGAAATGCAAGATTTCATTCTCAAGAAAAACAAAGCACTATAGGATCCAAATTGATAAGCATATTTTGAAAAAATCACTGAATAATAAAACTGCAACATATGGCTGCATACTTAAATGTGGGGTTTACACACATGATCAAAAGAGAATATTACATCAAAGAAAAAACTAAACCTGTGCATCACACATGCCAGTGTTGGATAATGGCACCACCAGTTCACAGACTGAGCTCTTTTTTTTTAATCACAGTTTGTGGTTTCATACTGTACATAAATTAGCAGCCGAGAGTAGGAAATCAAGGTACCCAGGTTATGGCTAGGATTTGGTGTTATGGTTAGGGTGAGGGTTAATTTTGAAACAGTAACAGCATTAATCTGTTCCCATTTGTCGTTGCATATATATATATATATATATTTTTTTTTTATAAACCACTCTAAACAATCTGATTCTAAACCCTATTTTTTAAGAGCTAGGAGCCACTTAAAAGCAGTGCATTGATCGGATGAGCCTCTATGAAGTGAAAAAACAGATATAAACGCTGTCTTCTCAGAGATATAAATCCTGCAATGCTATAGTACATCAGAAGTACAGCAGAGTTTGTATGGCTTGAAAACATGAAAGAGGCTGGTGTGAGAATTAAGTTATTTTGGCACATGCAGTCTGTCTGTTGAAAATAAACAATCTTTGATCTTTTCTGAAGGGACTCAGCCTTGAGTTGATGATCTGTCAGACATTTCAACATGGTACAATAATCTTAGCACGCCAGTGTTATTCTTTATTTGGTTTAGTGCACCTGCTTTGTAGTGTGCTGTGCTATGCAGTGTTTAAAGTGAAGAAAGGTAAACGGTGAAGAGATTGATTTCAAAATACATGTAATGCCTTAAGATTTTAGTAACTGATGTTTTGTACCTGTTTTCACCTTCAATTATACTTCCACGTACTTGTTTAGAAACATTTTAGAAGGTACAACATAATAGAGCAGCCTTCTCTTGCCTCCAGCCTGGTCTGCAGGTTTTATGCTGGACAGTGACACTTCTAACAATTTTAATAGGAAAGAGACATTTTCTGTTCATCAAAGAAAGACAGACATTCCAAAACATATTCTAAATGAAATAGTGATAAAAAAGGGGGACTGAAAAGTGTCTACAAAATACCTTCTAAAACCATAGGGACCTTTTCTGTAGCTCTGTAATCGCTCATTTATGTATTTTTATCTTGTGTTTTCCCTTTGCACCAGAAGTCTAGTTCCAATACTACACAACACTACTGCAAACTGTATCTTCATCTGCACAAAGCATGATGAAAGTAAGATTGAACAGGAATTATTCACATAAATAAAGCCTTTTCTATTCATTTGTGCAGACAAAAAAAAAAGATTATATGAGAAGTGTTTTGGTATTTGACTTCAGCTGAATGAGTCATTGGGCTTAGCAAGAGACATCTGTCGCTATGCTGTTGGCTATCCTTTATTAGAACATTGTGGCCTAGAATCTTGTTTTATGCGCAAAAGGGAGCTGTCCAAAATTGGGTCATAGGCCCATCCGACCCCCCAGAATGAAGATACTGTATCTGGGCAAAGGAGGTGGGATGGAGGAGGAGAAAGGAACATTTTGGAAAATGAAGAGAAGCTGGATCCACAGAAGAGCTTTATCTTTGTACATAGAATAATAGCAAGATTCCCAGTTAAAAACCTTCTACTTTGTTCTTGTAAAAGCCTTGACCTAATTGGTTTTGGACAATCAGACTTTTTTACAGTTTTCCATTTTTCACCTTAGGGCTTCAGCTAAATGTAAACAAAAATTTTAAAAAAATAAAACCATGTTCCCCATGCTCTTTTCCTCTCACTGCCATCCCAAAAACACAGCCCACATTGTTGTAATTCTACCCAAGTGATTACACCTCACAGGGAACAGAAAAGAAAAGTTTAAAAAAGTTCTAGTGTCAATTTAAGATCATAATCAATCACATCTGCAAACTTTGGATAACAATCGGCATATTCTAAAAAAAAATATATTTACAGTATGAATACTTCAAATGGTCAGATGTGTCAAAAGATTGCCATGAAAGCCAGAAGAACAAGCATTAATAAGGAACAATTTAGAACACAACTTAAGACAGTATTTTAGAGCTGCTGCTTCTGACATCAAACCTGTAATTTATTTTTTATGACTTACAGATCTGATGTACTCCATCCATGGTATTTAAAATGATTCCTCCCTTATATAAAAACATATCTATAATTTAGGATTCAATTCCAATTACTACACTTTAACTACATGCCTTGAGGCTTACAATGTTCCTTTATTTTTTGTTTCAAAATTAGATTTGAAACTCTGGAGCTCAGCATCCCTCCTCAGCATCTATGATGCCAAATACAAATGAGCAGTTCAAGTACAGTCGTGTTTATTTATTTATATAGTGGAATGTGTTACTCAATACTGGAGCACTGCACAAATAAAGAGGAACTAAAATGTCAAATTAAATTTGAAGAGGTAGTTTTAAGCAAACATTCAAGAGTCCTTGTATCTATAAATAGTTTCTTTTTTTTAGGTTGATGGCTTTATTTATTTACAATATTCACGAACTTCATTGTAGATGTTGCTTAGGTACCAGTGGTAGCTCCTAGCCATAAACACTTCAATGACCCTACAAAGATTGCATTTCACACTGCAAATATGCACTATCCAATATAGCGTCCCACAGCAGGAACACTACACTGCCTAACGAAGCAATACGTTGGGTTGTCTTGCAGAAATAACTTTTTAGCTTTAGGGACTAAACCTGAATCCTGTCACAAAGGACTAAAGACCAAAAAAAAAAAAAAAAAACAACACTCAGCTTCTCCCCACTGACCCGGCTTAGGAAATGAATGATTCCCCCTTATCATAGGTTCCCCTTTATACCACAAACAATTATTCAATTCATGAATGAGCCGCAGCCACTAACCACGCGAGAATACAGAAATCAAGTCACATTCCTAGAATTCGTACATCGTTTTTCCGCCTCGGCTCCGACAGACCGCACTTGCAGTTGATGAGATAAACTGTGTGTGTGCAGAACAATGCAAACAAGGGACAGGGACACAGGCCCTGTCACATCATCAATTTACAAAAGAAGTGACATCTTTGGTGTGTGTTATTAGGCTCTTTTTCTTTGTCCAACGTCCCTGAAGATGGATACAGTCATATGTTGCTTCTTATATAATGCAAATATATAAGAAGCATTATTATATATTATATAGTGCAAATATACTTCAGTGCAAATACCCTATGTCTTGCAAAGCTTAGAGACGGAAATGTTGCCGATGACTTTCTGATTACGGTATGATTAGGGTGTCGCCACTTCACTGGGAAGCATTCATTTATAAAGTAGACATGAATTTACTGCAGTCTTCCATTAACTTCCTTTTTTTTAAAAGGAGTAAGTTAAATTTTAATGTAACAAAAGTGCTTTAGAGACCTTGAATTATAATACTTAGTGCATGTGCAGAGGAGTGTGACATTGGAAAAGCGTCAAGCAATATGAAAAATAACAAGGCACTAAAATCCAGGTTAGAATATTATGAACGCTTTCCCTTCATACTTTTAACATAGTCAAGCGCTGTTTTCAACTTCATCACATGATCACTGGCAAAAGGCCACCTCCCCTGCCAGATGAATAATTGATGATGTTATCTTTATTGTACCAATCCCATCCTATTACCTTCTGTCATTCAATCCCTACCTGCATTTTCACACTTAGCTCTAGAGACCCTGATTCCAGAACACATCCCTGAATAACAAAGTTAAGTGGAGCAATTTTATATTACACAGTGGTGCTCTGCAATATTTCATGCTGTCCATCTGCAAACCACTGTGTAGGATGTGGATGTGTCAACATCTGTCTTGCATGCTTGCCTTGGAAAAGTGTCTATATCACCACTATTTCTAGCCACAATCAAATATCTAGTATGCCTGCAAAAAAAAAACCGAAAAAGTATATCATCATCATCTGTCCACATTTTAAATGAAACACTGGTAACCAAATATTATGAAGGCTGTGCACAAAATACAAAGCTAACATAATTAATTATAGCTGTACTAGTCTTCCTGGTATGGCCAATGTACACAACATATTTAATATGTAAGTTAAAAACATGACAAAATACTGTCAAAATAGCAGCCCATGAGAGTCTGAAAAAAATGAGGTCGCTTCAGATGACTGATTTTAATTAGAAAGTATGTTGAACTGGATGAAGCTTATGCTAATTTCATTCCTCCTTTTAATCAGCTTTTTTTTTTTGAATCTCAAATCTTTTTTCCAGACAAAACTGTATTAAACTGCCCTATTATAATGAATAATCAAATATGACCGCTCCAATCTAACAATCTTCAATTGCTTGCACCAATGATACTATTATTAAATCTTGCACTTCCTCTTGGGAATGATGGCACTGCCTGGGATTGGTGCACTAAAAGAAATAGTAGCCCTTTCCCAAGGACCACAACAGCTTAAATAAACATTTACATTTAAATTAAGGGAAGCCACTGTTGGTCTTTTGTAGATAATGATTTAAAGATCCTTCATTTTTCATTTAATCTGCTTTTGAAGTTTTATAATAAAACTGAGTTGGAGATTCCAGTACCTGTTGGTTTTTCTGTTGATCAGTCATACTGGAACTAAAGCATGCATTTTATTTTGCTACAAGTTATGCTGTTGGTTAATATAACCCAACATATGTTTACAGCAACTTATTTCATTGTATCATCAACTGCATAATGTTTTGGATAGATTTCAGCTGTGTACTAATCTCTCGAAACAGCAAGGGGCCAACTTCAGATAAGCACAACCGGTTTTAGGATGATTTGGCCTTGGGGTCCCACTGAAGTTTGTTTAGTCTAATCATTCTATACTGCATTAATCTATTAAACCTATCAAAGCAGTGCCTCAATCTTTAAAGAAAAGCTCATCTTTCCCTGGGTTGTAGTAATGTTCCATGAGGGGAGAAAATATGCTAATTTAATCTTTAACATGACAGTTGAATAAAGTGCCCATATACACATGTATTGCCCTCTGGGGGACGTGGAACTAAATATTATAGGGCCTTATGAAATATAAACCAACATTGCCTTTCAAACGTTTTGGTTTCTTTATAACAACCTATATACAGTATCAATGTATTAATTAACTTTTTAAACCAGGAAACATTTAATTTCCAAATATTAGCAGTCCTGTATAGTTGTCTAAAACAGGGCAGCAATGGTAGTCTGCGGACATGACCGTATCATAGGAAGGGTGGCAGTACAAAGGGATTCCTGAAAATCCATTGACGATCCGCCGCACAAACCAGTCTACTTCGAGATTAGGAGCTCAGGGATTACTTTAATAGAGGCTTTGTGCTAAATAAACCCATGGGTTCTCGCAATGAATTTTTAGATTATGACCGGGAGAATTTAATCTGTGGAATCAGGTTGTGTCAGACCATCACCCTCCTGCTGGAGGTTTTTTATTTGTTTATTTTTAACATTTGTTTTCCACCTCTCCCTCTCAACATTCTACATAAACACAAGAGTTAAGCAGAGGTAAAAAAAAAAAAACGTGTGTTATAAACCTTTAGCATTCAGAACCTTGGTTAGTTATTGGTTGTGCATGCATCTGTAGTCAAACTCCAATTTGAGAGCTGAAGAACAAAATAGATTTTGTGTCACAGTTTCTTGTGTTAGAAATGTACAATTGCACTATTATAAGATTTTATAATACAGTGGAATAATGACTGCAAAAGAGCAGGTTTATTCATTTTAGGGCAGCAACCATAAAGATAACACTGCTTTTTAGATTAAAATTAGGTAGTTCCAGATGCTGCTGTAAAATATATTTGCAACCAAGAAATCAGAGGCAACTACAGGGTAAAATAAGAATCACTAAAATTTTAAATTCTCATTCGAATGTGGTTCTTTCATAAGAAAGCTTGCAATACTAATGTTTTGGTAATTCCTTTTCACAATCCATTTAGGAGAAATTATGCAAATATTTTTCATTTAGAGCATAAAGTTACCAGGTGACACGATGCTCCCTTCCTTTAAATGGGAGGTGCCCAGTCTAAGCACTTCACTCTATTTTAAATGGGAGGTGCCCAGTCTAATCACTTCACTCTATTTTAAATGGGAGGTGCCCAGTCTAATCACTTCACTCTATTTTAAATGGGAGGTGCCCAGTCTAAGCACTTCACTCTATTTTAAATGGGAGGTGCCCAGTCTAAGCACTTCACTCTATTTTAAATGGGAGGTGCCCAGTCTAATCACTTCACTCTATTTTAAATGGGAGGTGCCCAGTCTAAGCACTTCACTCTATTTTAAATGGGAGGTGCCCAGTCTAATCACTTCACTCTATTTTAAATGGGAGGTGCCCAGTCTAAGCACTTCATTCTATTTTAAATGGGAGGTGCCCAGTCTAAGCACTTCACTCTATTTTAAATGAGAGGTGCCCAGTCTAAGCACTTCACTCTATTTTAAATGGGAGGTGCCCAGTCTAAGCACTTCACTCTATTTTAAATGGGAGGTGCCCAGTCTAAGCACTTCACTCTATTTTAAATGGGAGGTGCCCAGTCTAATCACTTCACTCTATTGTATTCTTCTTTTCGTTTTCAAGCCTGATTACTATGGATGCAAGCCTACAGTGCAATTATGGCTTTGTCTCTCAAATTCAAATAATACATGGTTTACCCTGTGTAATATAAATGTCAGGTTTAGTTTACAGTATTTTTGCAGTTGTGACACAAGGGGCCTAACTCTCAGAGTGATGTGTTCAGGTTAGTTTCTATGAGATTGAGTTGGGATTTTAAGCCATAAACATCTAGCTGGCAGTCCTTGATCTCTTACCAACAGGTCACCATGACTCAACCTTTTGATGCCCTGTTTCAAGCCTTGATCCTTTATCCAGTTGCTGTCTGCATCAAAATGCCTTCTATGCTACAAATTATTTCAAGACTACTGGTTCAGGACAGCCACTACTAGACTAGTGGTTCTCAAACAAATACTAAGGGGTAGGTGTACTAAGATGGGCCAGTCGCAGCGCAAACATACCACAATTTGCATTTTCGTTGCGACACTTAGTAAATTAAACATTTTGTCGTATATACTAAGAGAAAATATATCAATGAAAAAATATTAGTGGCATCTTCTTAGTGAGATCTCTATTGTGAGAGTTGTGCGACATTGTTCAAATAAATAGCAGGATTTGAGTTGTGGTTTGCTGCAGCAGAGGGTGCATGAAGGATAACGTCTATACATGCAAGGGTGCAAGAATGATGCATTTTTCTACTCTGATGCATTATGAGCATTAACAATTTACTCAAAGCCTCCACTAGTGTTTTCTACTACTATAACAAAGAAGGAAAACAGAAGTTGCACAAAGAAGGAAAAACAAAGAGTGAAATAGCTCGCATAGGATGCAATGGCGTTTGCGCCGTCTTTATTTTTAAATACAAAAAATAAAAGTAAAAGAGTTAAACAAAAACACTGTATTTAAATAAAACAAATCACAAACACAAAATGAACAGCCAATACAGGTCAGGCTGGGCAAATGCCTTCACTGATCCTGTATATGTTTTGTTTTGTGTTTTTCTCTCGCTCCTCTCGCTCTCACTCCCGTTCCTCCTCTGAACATCCAACCCCCTCTGAGCCGAGAGTGGGTCTTTTATATATTCGTGGTTGGAACCTTAATTCCCTATTAATAAATGACCTTATTAAGGCTCCAGCCACATTCCCACAAGAGTTCTAGAGAAGGGGTTTTAACCCCATACCCACGACTACACATTACAAGACTGGCTCTCTCGCCGGTCTCAAACAGCAAATAATAAAAGACGGACGGTGCTCGACCGCCCGCACATAAACACAATAATGATTAGGACGGACGGCTTCGTCTGCCCGCTTACAAATACAATAACAATAATAACAATAACAATAACAATAACAATAACAATAACAATAATAATAATAATAATAATAATAATAACAACAACAACAATACAAAACATACATTTATAAAAATAATAATACAGAGGCGGGGTATACTCCGTCACAGTCCTCCTCCGCCATCAAAGACTCCAGCTCCGGCTCGACTCGGTTTCCCAATACCTTGGATTCCCTGTACCGTACAGTATATCCTTTTAAAATACATATTTAATCTTAAAAGTGATGGGATGTGGATAAACAATTGCGACAGTTGTTTTCCAGGATTCGATTTTGCAGGGCAAACTGAACATGTTTTATCAAGTAAAATGACTGACTGTACAATAACAGAATTCATCAACCGCTGCTTCCAAAAGAAATGTGGATTTATAGCTGTCAAACTGTGCTTAATATGAACGGACTAAATTCAGTTGGATTTCCCTTAAATTGCTTTTCTGCTGCTGTTCAAATTTGTTGTTGTCATTGAAAATGTGGTGTTCTAGTTTAAGCATTTATGGATAAACAAGTTAATATAATTAAATAGTGCAGCGACAAGCAGTATTGACTAGAATTAGTTACAATAGGGACTAACCCTATGAGGCTGGGTCAAGTAACTGAATTGACAGTAAGTTAAGTTAATCATCGGGCAACTACAAGAATAAGCCCCCTGTGGCAGGGTGGAAGCCCTCCCTGTTTAAATAGTGTGGGGTGTGTTTTTGTGTTTGTTTGGCAGGGATGGGGTTAATTCCATCCTTGACGAATACATGTGTGGAATGTCGATGGGTCTTAATTGAACAATTGGTCATCAATTTAGACCCAGCCACACGGTATAAAAGCAGGAAGAGATCCTTTGTTTGGAGAATGAGTTTTGGAGAGGGTATGTACTTTGTTTGGAGGAGAGAGAGAGAGAGAGAGAGAGAGAGAGAGAGAGAGAGAGAGAGAGAGAGAGAGAGAGAGAGAGAGAGAGAGAGAAAATTCACTGAAAGCCATTGCCCAGACTGAATTAAGGTTTTGTATTTTGTCAATACATTTTTGTTTTGGTCTTTGTTTCTTTATTTTTTTTGTTAAACAAAAGTGTGTAACAGCACCATTAAACTGCAGCTTCTGTCTCTGGGTCTGCTTTCCTGCCACTGGCCAGTCTTGACCGCATTGCTAACCTGCTACATCCCCTCCCCCCTTTGTTATTTGCATTACGGTGATTGATGACCATCAGATATACAGAACATATACTTTAACCCTTTGCAGTCCATTTATTAAGTGCGCATCAGGTCCAATTTATTTTCACACGCGCAGTTAATTTTAGACGCACTGTTTAAAAGTATTTTTTTTCCACAGTCAAACAGGTTTAAAAGGCCCTGCATATCAACAAAGCACTCACCAGGCATCTCCAGCCCCGCCCCACCCTTTTGTTCGCTATAGCTTTCACATATGCTAAGAAATAAATAATAATAATAATAATAGTCGTACATACCGATCAATCATCTCCTGATCACTCGTTTTATCACCAAACGCCTCAATAATGCGATCCAAGTCATTATTTTATTACTATAACATCTGAAAAAAGCTCTGCAAATGTCCGTGATATTCTCTGAGCGCTGATGCAGTATCAGCCAGCTTGTTTCCTTATGGCCGCTGTTATCTGATGCCAGGGGCAAGTATGACTATTCATGAGATACGCCCTTTTTTTTCGGCTTGTCTCGGCTCCTGTCGCTCCCACTCGGCCATTGAATGGTTTTCTTGGCTTTTTCCGGAGAAAAAACGGCTAGAAACCCGTTTTTTGCGTTTTTTTGATGATGTCGGACAGGGTCCGACATTGGACCGGATAGGAATAATTGCATAGGACGGCAAAGGGTTAAGGTTAAAACTTCTAAGAAACTACTGATGTCCTAAGCCAAAACGTTTGTCCACTTGGGTTCTTTATATATCTGAGTGTTTTGGCGGTATGGATGTAAAGCTTTTACTTTATATATAAAACATCATGTTAAATCTGAAAAAAGAGAAACAAAAAAGTGCCAGGCATTTTAAAACTTTTAAGCCTATAAAACATATACTTGGTTTACTAAAAAAAAAAAAAAAAAAACTTAAAAAGGGACCTTACACAGAAATACACAGTAGTAACAGATTTAATTAGTATTCAAGAAGAAATTCAGATTGCATGACTATCCAAAATCTGAGCAAGTGATGCAAATAAATAATCCAGTTTTCCCCTCAGGTAAAAGGGCTTGCGTGTACATTTCAGTAGGCAGTGTTCTTTTTTTCTTTTAGAATGGCATCAAATTTTGCTGAATTATATTGCAGGATCCGTCAATCTAATTTAACTTGTGACTTGAACACGATTCCAAACAACCTTCATCTTTTAACTTTAAAAATCGAATAGCTGTACCAAAGTGTACAAAAGTTTACACGAAGTTCACACCAGTTTATCTCCATCATAATATACAGTCTAACTTCATTATAGAACCCATCTGGGACCTGGGATTGCTTCATATTTTTCTCAATGCAGGCTGTTTCATCACCTGTTGCCATGGTTGCAGTTTGTGTGAAGATGGCAACGGTTGCACACGTCACACATGATTCGCATTACAATAGGTTATCTATGAATCAGCCTTATCTTCGAATTAGCCTTCCAAGGTCTTTGTTTTCACTGAGAGAATAACACATTCGCATTGGAGAAAGTTCAGTGTCAGTCACTACCGAGATCATTTTATCCGGGTAGAGTTTGTAAAAGTGATCGTTCTAATAGGGCTAATTTCTTTTGAAAAAAAAAAAAACATAAAATACGGTTCTTGCTGCTTGGAACGTTAAAGGGGGTTAGTTATATGAAGGGTTCGTTATAGTGAAATTAGACTATATTATTTCAGCTTGAATTTGATCAAATGCCTTTCATCAGTAACTTGGCTGACAGCTCTGAGACAAGAAAATCAAGAAAAAAAGAGAAAAAAAAGAGACTGGGGTTATAAGGGTGGATGACAGCAGCAGGCACTGTTGATTGGATTTTCTTGAGCATGTCACCATTGGCAGTACGCTCAATCAGGCTTGAAGCTCTCCAAGTACGAAAAAATTACAAGGAAAGTGGAAAATTAACAAAATGGGAGAGGAACTGGTCCTCAGGTCATAATAGCACATTAGGTGTTGAATTATTTTCAAAGACAAAAAGTGAACAGAAATGAATCAAGACCAATACAGTTGCTTGGAGCCTGCTTTTCAAACAGTAAATCAGCATCAGCACCTGATCTCTGTGTATACTAAGTTTACAGAGAGCCACATTTACGTAGCTTGAACATATTTCCTCACAGAACTTTAAACCTCATATTTGATTAAACCAATGTGAAAATACAAATCAATCCCTATGATCATTTATAATTCATGCCCCCAGACATGTCAAGATACAAATTTAAATATTGTGTTTGAGTCATGTCAAAGCTGGGGTTGCATTTATGGGTAATGCTGTTTTTTTTTGTTTGTTTGTTTTTTGTAATTTTATAAAATTATTATTAACTAAGCAACAATTAACACACCAAATGCTCTAGGGAAACGCATGCTAAAAATCACAATTTTATTTAAAATAACCCCCAAGTTATTATAAAACACTCACTACACTTTTTTTTTTAATATGTTACATTTTCTTTGAAAGAGATGTGGTCCAATGGTCACCCTACAGATTAATATCCACAGTAAACTCTGATATTTATGTTTATTTTTTGAAGAATAGAAGACATACATCTCTGAAGCAGTTGTCAACATGACAATGTGTGATGTTATCAGACAACTCATCATCATTCTAAGACATGATGTCTATGACAAAGACACTGACTGACTTCAGATCCCCCTGTCTACCTAATAA